>NC_051063.1:187817339-187959827 GCF_004664715.2 Peromyscus leucopus | reverse complement strand
TTCTCTAAAAGACAAAAACAAAAACCTTTCCCCAAGACTAATTTTGGGATGTTTCCTTTTGACAATTATTATCTGATTAAATGAAAAGGCATGTGTTATTGATACAAGTTAGTTTAAATGGATGTTCATGTTGGTTGATGAACTATCACCTCCTCTAATTAAGAGGTCCCTCTTGTTCAAATCGAACCTTTATCAATTTTGATGGTACCCACAGCTTATCTCTCCTGTAGAAACAAAAGCAAAACCTCGTCCCCAATGTAATACATACCCTGGATTCCATTCTGAGGTCAGCACATCCTTAAAGTATATAGGCTGATTTAATTCTGTAGTTTTTTTCTATTATCCAATGTCTCTCTGCAGCTGTTGTTCCTTTCTCATTGGCATTCAGAAAATTCAAAGTTAGAAGAGCATTATGCAGTCTATTTCTGGAGTTTTTGTTACCCATTTTTGTTTATTTAGCATATCCTTTAGAGTTCTGTTTGATCTTTCTATAACTGCTTGACCTGTAGGATTAGGTGGTATGCCTGTAATATGCTTTATATTGTAATAAGCAAAAAACTGTTTCATTTTAACAGAGACATATGATGGAGCATTGTCAGTTTTGATTTGTGCAGGTATAACACATGATGGCCATAACTTCTAGGAAATGAGTGATTACAGAATCAGCTTTTTCAGAACTCAAAGCAGTTGCCCATTGAAATCCTGAATAAGTATCGATAGTGTGGTGTACATATTTCAATTTTCCAAATTCTGCAAAGTGAAACACGTCCATCTGCCAGATTTCATTTCTCTGAGTACCCTTTGTGTTACATCCTGCTGGTAATGGCGTTTGATTGTAGAAGGAACAAGTAGGACATTTCTTTACTATTTCTTTGGCTTGTTGCCAGGTTATGGAAAAATCCTTTTTTAAACCTTTACTATTGACGTGATGTTTTTTATGAAATTCTGAGGCCTCCAGCACATTTCCTATCAATAATTTATCAAACTCATCATTGCCTTGTGCTAGACCTGGCAGACCAATATGGGATCGAATGTGAGTTATATATAAAGGATGATTCCTTTTCCTGATTGTATCTTGTAATTGAATAAATAGTGAAGTTAATTCTGAAGCATCAGGGATAAATTCTGCAGTCTCAATATGTAACACCACTCTTTCAGCATACTGAGAGTCAGTTACTATGTTGAGAGGTTCTGAAAAATCCATTAATACCAACAGAATAGCATACAATTCTGATTTTTGAACGGAATTATACGGACTTTGAACCACTTTACTTAAATTTTCTGATTTGTAACCTGCCTTTCCTTCTTTGTTGGCATCTGTATAAAATGTACGAACTCCAGATATGGTTTTTGCCATACAATTCGAGGCAAGATCCAATCAGCTCTCTTTATAAGATCAATTCTATTGCTTTTGGGATATTTGCTGTTAATTTCTCCCAAAAAATTACTGCAAGCTCTTTGCCAAGGTTCACTTTCTGTCCATAATTTTTCAATGTCCTCCTTAGTTAATGGTACGACAATTTCTGCTGGGCCTATGCCTGCTAATTGATGAAGTCTCAATTTTCCTTTGTAAATCAAGTCAGAGATTTTTTTTCCACATAAGTTTTTAATTTTTAATTTGGTTTATTTGGTAAAAATATCCATTCCAATATAATATCTTTCCTCTGCATTAATATTCCAGTAGGAGAACGCCTAGAAGGTAAAATAACCAAAATGCAATCCATCTTTGGATCAATACGATCCACGTGTCCTTCATGCACTTTCTTTTCTACCAAGGCTAATTCTTTCTCAGCTTCAGGTGATAATTCTCTTGGACTATTTAAGTCCTTGTCACCTTCTAAGGTTTTGAACAAATTAGTCAGTTCATCATTTTTTTACCCCAACACTAGTTTGTAGATGAGAAATATCTCCAAATAATCTTTGAAAGTCATTAAGAGTCTGTAGTCTATCTCTCCTAATTTGCACCTTTTGGGGTCTAATTTTTTGTAGCTCTATTTTATATCCTAAATAATTAATAGAATCTCCTCTTTGTATCTTTCAGGAGCAATTTGTAATCCCCAGCAAGGCAAAATTTTCTTTACTTCTTCAAACATTATTTCTAAAGTATCTGCATTTGAGTCAGCTAGTAAAATATCGTCCATATAATGATAAATTTTAGATTTAGGAAATTTTTTACGTATCACTTCCAATGGCTGTTGTACAAAGTATTGGCACAGAGTTGGGCTATTCAACATTCCCTGTTGGAGGACCCTCCATTGAAATCTTTTAACTGGTTGAGAATTATTATAAGTAGGCACTGTAAAAGCAAATCTTTCTCTGTCTTCTTCTTATAAGGGTATTGAAAAGAAACAGTCTTTTAAATCAATAACTATGAGAGGCCATCCTTTTGGTAACAGAGTGGGCAAAGGCATCCCAGATTGTAGAGAGCCCATTGGCTGAATTACTTTGTTAATTGTTCTAAGGTCTGTTACCATTCTCCATTTACCAGATTTCTTTTTAATAACAAATACAGGAGAATTCCAAGGGCTGGCTGATTCTTCAATATGCTGAGCATTTAACTGTTCTTCTACCAGCTCCTCTAAAGCCTGGAGTTTCTCTGTTGTTAAAGGCCATTGCTGGACCCATACAGGCTTGTCTGTTAACCATTTTAAAGGTAGAGCTGTTGGTGTCTTTGGAAGATCATCAGTTATTGTGCCCTGTTCTTGTATAATATGGATGGCTGGTGACCACTCATTAGAACAATATCTTCTAATATTTCTCTCAGTAACATGTGCTAGTTTATGATTTGTTTCTGAGATTGGAGGGATGTTGATCTGAGTATTCCATTGTTGCAACAAGTCTCGACCCCTCAGGTTCATAGCTATGTTAGCCACATATGGTTTTAATTTTCCTCTCTGTCCTTCTGGACCTATACATTCCAGCCATCTTGCACTCTGTTTCACCTGAGATAATGTACCAATTCCTAACAGTTGAATGTTTACCTCCTGAAGAGGCCAAGTTGGATGCCAAATTCTGGTGCAATTATGGTAACGTCCGCACCTGTGTCTACCAGACCAGACAACAAAACACCATTTATTTTTATCGTTAATTTTGGTCTTTGTTCATTAATAGAAGTTTGCCAAAAAATTTTCTTTATGTTTTCTCCTGAATTTTCTATTCTCTCTGTTTCATCATCCTGACCAGCATGATTTATTCCTATAGGCATTTGGTTATTTAATCGCTCAGAGCAGGGATTTCCTCTATGGCTGCAGGAAAGGTTTGAACTGGATTTGCACTTGGGGCCTGCCTGAGGCCCCTCTGGGAGGTTCCCGAAGACTGAAGTAAAGGATTACCCTGTCTGTCTTTTGTTGATCTACATTCATTGGTCCAGTGTTTTCCCTTACCACACCTTCTGCATACTCCAGAAGGAAGGGCATTCTGTTGCCATTGTTCCTTGAAGAAACATTGTTTCTCGGAATGACCTGTCTACAGTCCCTTTTCAAATGTCCTTACTTTCCACATCCAAAACATCTAACACTCCTCAAACCTTTTGAAATTACTTCTCCTATCCACGTATCATCATGCTCATCAGCCTCAACATTAATTGTTTCTCTAATCCAATCTTCCATAGGTGCAGATCTTGCCCTTAATGGCCTGATTATTCTTTTGCATGCTGCATTCGCATTCTCAAAGGCCAAAGATTCAATTATTGCCTTACCAGCTTCTGAATCTGAGACCATTCTCTTTACTGCTGAAGCCAGTCTTTGCAAAAAATCTGTAAAAGACTCTTTTGGGCCTTGCATCACCTTTGTAAATGACTCAGATTTTTTTCCTGGTTCCTCAACTCTGTCCCATGCATTCAAGGCTGCCGTTCGACATAAAATTAGGGTTTGGACATCATATAAACATTGTGTTTGTACTGAAGCATATTGGCCTTCTCCAATAAGCTGATCCTGGCAAACTTGTATTCCTTTATCCCTCCATTGTTTTTCTATGTTTTTAGCCTCCTCCTTAAACCAGGTCAGAAATTGAAGTCTCTGGCTGGGTTCCAGAACACCTTGTGCAAGGTCCCGCCAGTCCTGTGGTACTATCCTATTATATGTTGACCAAGAGTTTAACATTTGCTTTACATATGGGGAATGCATGCCATAAGATACTATTGCCTCCTTAAACCTTTTTAAATCCAACATTTCAATTGGAGCCCAAATATTTTGTGTAGCCATTTGATCAGGCATCTGCTGTACGGTTAGAGGATAAATTAAGGGTGATTGTGTGAAAACAGGCTTTCTTTCTGCAACCTTATGATCCTGACTTGAAACAACTTCACTGTTAATTTCTTCTGTCTGAATTTTTACAGGTTTAACAAGTTCTTCTAAAGCTGTTATCCTGGCACTTAAATTGACTATCTTTTTAAATATTAAAATGTGGATTAGCATAGTGATAAGCTGCATAATTCCACCAATACTAACATTATATAGTTGTTCCATTGTCAGACTGCCTAAAATTTTGAACAAAAACCAATTTTCTTCCAATGTACACATAAAACCCATTTGTTTTTTAATGTGGAAAAAATTCTCTTTTAGATAGTTTCCTTTAAAATATCTGATATGTTATGACTTACCAAATCTGCGTAGAACAGTAGAAATCCGAGGGGATTTTCAAAGCAGCCACCTAGTGTCCAGGTGTAAATCCAGAGAGAGAGAGAGAACGCACAAGAAAGCGTAGCTGGCTAAAGCTTAAATCCAGCCACGTGTTCCCTCTTGTGCTGAGTCAAGGCTTGGTCTGGCTTCCTTAAGCTCCGACCACGTGCGTTGGCTTTACAGGCAGGGCCCTGTTTGGCAGGGCAGGTCTGATTTGTTTGTAACACCTGTAACACCGGCTTTAAGCAAGCAGGATTTAAACAAGCAGCTCACCAATAGTCCAGCCTGAGGTCAAGCAGACCTAGACCCAGGCTAAGAACCCGCCGCTCAGACTAAGAAGCCGACCGGCTCCTGTCGCAGCCTGCCGCTGCCGGCTGCTGGCCGCCTGCCGCCCTTGTGGGAAAGCGGACCTGCCACCAAGCCAAGTGGTTTTTAATGGATTCTTGTCAGGTTGGGCGCCAGATATTGATGTAATCAACAGTCTTATTAAATAAGAAACACAGAAACAATGTAAAAGAGAAAGCTGAGAGGTCAGAGCTCAGAGCTAAAATCTCACCCTTCCGCCTGCGGTGTCCCAGCTTCCCAAAAGAGAGCTATATCTAGTCTGTTCATTTTTTTTATAGTATGTTGTTCTGCCTTCTCATTGGTTGTAAACCCAAACACATGACTGCCTCGTCACTGTCTGAATGTACAGCCCCCTAGGTCTTAAAGGCATATGTCTCCAATGCTGACTGTATCCCTGAACACACAGAGATCTATGGGATTAAAGGCGTGTGCCACCACCGCCACACTCTGTCTATGGCTCTAATAGCTCTGACCCCCGGGCAACTTTATTTATTAACATACAATCAAAATCACATTTCAGTACAATTAGAATACCACCACACCGGACATTGATGAAGACGAAGGCATCCACAGCCATGATGGAAGTGACCTGAGTGATAATATGTCCGAGGGAAGTGATGATTCTGGGCTGCATGGGTCTCGGCCAGTGCCACAAGAAGCAAGTTCAAAAAGTGGGAAGGAGGGGTTGGCAGTTAAAATAACCGAGAGAGAGTTTGTTTGTATTTTCTGTGATCAGTCTTTCAGAAAGGAAAAGGATTACAGCAAGCACCTCAATCACCATCTGGTTAATGTATACTTCCTTGAAAAAGCAGCCGAGGGGCAGGAGTAGTGAGCCGGCCGGTGGAGGGCGGCTTGTCACAGTTTGTAAGCAATGCCTCACTTTTAGTTTAAGGCAGTAGACACACACAAGCTCGCTTTAATTAGTGTCCAGTGCTGATTTTTAAGTGACATTATTTCCTTAGGACTGTACGTGTTACCTAGTGACTTGCAAAAACCTTAGCAAATCCTAGGGAGTTAATGTAAGAAAACAGATACTTAATCTGTTAGCTTGTGCAGTGCAGTGAAGAAAGGCGGGATGGTAGGTGACATTCTCCGGGGTGTCTACCTGTGTGGAACCAGTTGTGTGTTCTGCTCTTTTCACTTCACTTGCTATTTTTAGTTCCTTGTTTAGACTGATAAAAATTGGCATAGCAAATTACTTGAAGAATTTGCTTGCTTTATATAAGTAAAGTTAGCACTTTAAGGTTTCTTTAGACATGAGAAAAGACATTTAAATTGAAGAAAAATTCTTTCAACAGTGGACATTGTATCTGTCCAGGTAATTGCTTCCTGACTTATCGTCGATATTTTGTGCTTCTATGTTAATCATTATGAAAAGTGCTTTTGGTGGGTTTTTAAATTTTTTTGGTGCTTTACTGGCTTAAGATGTTGCACATGGTTTTTTGTTTTTGTTTTTTAACCTATGCAGTTAATTCCCCCCCCAGAGATAGCATTGTGTTTAATAGTAACACTTTATACATATATGCATGTTATTTTTTTTTCTTTTTGGGGTTACTTTTAGCCTTGTTTGCAAAAGGGCCATTTTTCTTTGCTGCAGTTGTCTTTTTTTGCACAACAATAGTGTGTGCAAGTTTGTGAGCAATGGAACATGCAGGTTCAATCCATTATTTTTATTTTTTTAATCTTAACCTCTTGATCTATGCCAGAAGCAGTTTCATGTAAGTTATTTTGATGGTGAGCATATGTGTAATTCTACAGCTCTCCGGGTCTGGTTTTTGCAGTAAGCCACTAGATCCCATATTGAACACAATTTAATCTCAGTATCAGCCATTAGAGTTTTTTTACTTTGCTGTTTCTAGCTTATTTCTTACAGAGTGAGAAGTCATTCTTTGAAGAGTTTCTTTTTTCAATAGATGGTTGATGTTGGGATGGTTACTCAAATCAAGTGATTAGTGATGAACTCCAAGTCATCCTTGGAAATAGCAAATCTGTAGCCCAACATAATTATCCTTTAAACTAGAGAATATCACTTGTGAGAAAGCCATCATGGCCACATGGCTGATGTAGAGTGGAGTGCTGAGTTCTGGCAAACAGCTGCATCTTTCTTTCAGACTCAAATGCCCAAGGAACACACCTAATAGCCAATATTCAGCAGCTCTTGCACAGAGACGAAACCTTCAAGGCAAGCCCACTGAGTTACCTGCAAACAGTGAGTGCATGTGGCACCTGGATAGGGTGGGTAAGAGCTGCTTAAATGTCACCATCTTCAACAAGGCTTCCCACATGATCAAGAAAAATAAAATTCAAGTCTCAGGCACAGACTCCGCTGGAAAGACAGCAAATACTGTCTACCAAATGTAAGCACCCAAGGTTCAAAGGAGCATCGGAGAAGGAGGAACCCGATTACAGAAAAGCTTGAAGTAGATAGTGACTGGAAGTCTGCTGGCTCAGGAAGACTCTGCTGGCTCAGGAAGACTCAGCCTGCACACAGCAAACATGGTCTCAGGTAGAAAGTGACCTACAAGTAGCCAAGGCATCTTGGACACTTCAGATGCTGAAGGCTAGAATGAAGAATACAAATGAAAACGGGAATTGGTGAAAAATCTACAAAGACAACTAGCCAAACTAGTGGAAACACATGAACTGTGAACCAATAGCTGAGGACCCCCCAACTGGATCAGGCCCTCTGGATAAGTGAGACAGTTGATTAGCTTGAACTGTATGGGAGGCCCCCAGGCAGTGGGACCAGGACCTGTCCTTAGTGCATGAGCTGGCTGTTTGGAGCCTGGGGCCTATGCTGGGACACTTCGCTCAGCCTGGGTGAAGGGAGGAGGGGACTGGACCTGCCTGGACTGAGTCTATCAGGCTGAGCTGAATCCCCAGGGGAGTCCTTGCCCTGGAGGAGATGGGAATGGGGTGGCGGGTTGGGGAGAGGGCGGCGGGGGTCAGAGGAGGAGGGAGGACAGGGGAATCCATGGCTGATATGTAAAATTAAATTAAATTATAAAATAAAAAAAGAAAAAAATCATAATTAAAATCAGTTACATTCCTGGAAAAAGATATTGGAAAAAAACTATCAAGGAACTATATAGGTTGTCCATAAGCAGGACAAAGCAGGAATTGGCTTTACAGATTTAGACTGGGGGCTACTGCTAATAATCTACCAACTGCCCTGCCTTTAAAATGGCTTAACAATAAGCTAATATAGATAGAGCAGTGGTCTTTAACAAGAGAAAAATTACAGGCACTGGAGCAACTAATGCAAGAACAATTGGATGCTAAACATATTGAGGAGTCTCTTAGTTCTTGGAAGTCTCATGTATTTGTAATAAAAAAAGAAACCTGGAAAATGGAAAACATTGAAATATTTAAGAACAGTAAATAAAGTAATTTAGTCTACAGATTCTTTGCAGTCTGGAATTCCTTTACCTTCTATACTGCCCAGAGATTGGCCTATTATAGTTATTCATTTTCAAGATTTTTTTTTCCTACACCCATGCAAGAAAAAGACAGAGAAAAATTTGCTTTTGCTGTACCCACATATAATAATGCTAAACCTATAAAGATTCTTCCTTAAGGAATGTTAAATAGCCCAACCTTATGTCAGTATTTTGTACAACAACCACTAGAAATAATTCAGAAACTATTTCCTCAATCCATTACTTACCTTTACATACATGATTTTTTTTTTTTTTTTTTTTTTTTTTTTTTTTGGTTTTTCGAGACAGGATTTCTCTGTGTAGCTTTGTGCCTTTCCTGGAACTCACTTGGTAGCCCAGGCTGGCCTCAAACTCACAGAGATCCGCCTGCCTCTGCCTCCCGAGTGCTGGGATTAAAGGCGTGCGCCACCACCACCCGGCACATACATGATATTTTATTGGCTGATTCTGATATAGGTACCTTAGAAAAATGTTTAATGAAAAAAAAAAACGATTTTATCTTACTGCAGACTACATATTGTACCTGACTAAATACAGAAAGGAAGTTCTTTACTTAGGATTTAAATTGAGCCAACAAAAAAGTCAACCACAAATGGTTCAAATTAGAAGAGGTAAGTTAAAAACTCTTAATGACTTTCAAAAAATTATTGCAAAACGTTAACTGGTTATGTCCTACTATTGGAATAACTCCATGATTAAGTAATTTGTTTCAAACCCTGCAAGATGATTCAAATTTAAACAGTCCGTGAAAATTAACAACTGAAGCACAAAAGGAAATGGTCTAGGTAGAACAGAGATTACAAGATGCCTATGAGGACAAGTTAGATACTAAACTTGACTGAATTTTAATTATTTTACCCTCCATTCATTCTCCTACTGGGATAGTTTTGCAAAGAGAAGATAATATTTTAGAATGGATTTTTTAGCACATAGATGGATTTAAAAATCAAGAATCTATATAAAATAAGTTTCTGAATTAATCATTAAAGTCAGAATAAGATTTTATCTATTGAAAAGAATCAATCCAGCAGAGATTGTAGTCCCATATACAAAGGCTCAAATTATACAATTATGGATGATTGACAATAACTAGCAGAGAGCTTGTAGTAATTACTTGGAAGAAATTAGCAATAAATATCCCAAAAGCAAAAGACTTTAAGCTATGAAAAGGACAAAATGGATTCTCCCATGAATATTGAAAAAAATCACCAATACATGGAGCTTTAACAGTTTACACTGATGAAAATAAATTAGGAATGGCAGGTCATAAATCAGGCAACACAAGTAAAGTAGTTCAAAGTCCCTGTTCTTCTGTTCAAATATTAGAATTTTATGTAATTCTTACAGTATTATTAGATTTTCCTGAAACTCTCAATATAATTACTGATTCTCAATATGCAAAGTTGTTTATATACAGAAACTGCTTAACATGTTCATGATACAACAGGTAATTAGAGACAGAAATTATCCCTTGTATATAACTCATATTCACTCTCATACTAGATTTCTAGGACCACTGACACAAAGAAATGATAAAACAGATCAATTAATAATAGGAATGTGTTAGAAGCACTGAAACTTCATGAAACGTATTACATTAATAGTAAAGACTTAAAGTTTCTCAGTGACATGGCAAGCTAGAGAAATACAAAAAAAATTGTCCTAATTGTTCCTTATATAATCAAATTCTTTACCTGCAAGCAATAATCCTAAAGGTGAACAAAGAAATGAAATTTGGCAAATGGATGTATTTCATTAAACAGAATTTGGAACGCTAAAACATGTACATCATTCTATTAATACTTATTCTGGGTGCCAATGGGCAACTGCCTTAAGCTCTGAAAAGGCAGATTCTGTAATTACACATTTATTATAAACAATGGCTGTTATGGAAATATCATTACAAATTAAAACTGATAATGCACCAGCTTATGTTTCTAATAAATAAAATAATTTTTACATAATATAACATAAAACATATTACAGGTATATCTCATAATCCTACAGGAAAAGCAATTGTAGAAAGATCTAATCATACATTAAAAGAGATGCTTTTAAAACAAAAGGGAGAAAAAATAAGGATCCCCAGAGACAGATTGAACAATTGCTTAATAACTTCAAATTTTTTTAATGCTAATGAAACAGGAACAACAGCTGCTGAAAAACATTGGGTTATAGAAAAAATATTGAGTTAAATCACCCTGTGTATTGCAAGGATGGAATATCAGAATGGAAATCAGGGAAGGTATTATGATGGGGTAGAGGCTATGCTTTTGCTTCTACAGGAGAATAAAAACTGTAGCTCCCATCAAAACTAATTAAAATTTGACATGAGAAAGGGAGGTCGCATGGAAGCCTTGGCTGCTGATATGGACAGCATGGCTGAAAAAGAAAATACAAAGATTTTGAGGCAGACAGCATCACTTGTACATCATGTACTCTTCACGCCTGTGTCAATTGCTAGTATGTCTTCAGATGTCACTTTTGAAAGTTTCTATACTCTCAGAGTAAGACCAGCAGTCTGTATACCGGTGAGGATGTCGAGACCATGGCAAGACTCACTTGTGATGATGCTAGTGAGCTTCCTGAAAGAATATTAAGTAGAACACAATGGATGCTAGGATTGATAATTGCTGAGGTCCTGGAAACCACCACATTAACTGCTACTGCTACCACAGCTGTAGTTACTCTTCATAAAAAAAATTTCAAACTGCTGAATTTGTTAAAGACTGGCATGTACATTCTTACAAACTTTGGGCTCAACAAAATAAGATAGATAGGGAAATAGTGATGAAATAGCTGAATTGAGACAGGTTATAGTACTCAGTGAAGATCAGTTAGAATTATTAAGAGAACAAATGAAACTGAAATGAAATTGGAAAATTACTTCTTATTGTATAACGCCTTTAAGATTAAATGACAGCAAATATGATTGGAAAAAGTTAAGATGCATTTGTTGGGTCATCCTAATTCTTCTCAAATGATTTATAATTTGCAGAAAGAAATTATAGAAACATTTTCAAAGAAGCTGCCTGAAGTAACAGAATGGATGTTATAGAACATCTTGCAGATGTTGTAGCCTCATTTTATCCCAGGAATCATTTTGATTGGTTCCTTGCTTTTGTAATTATTTATAATTTTGTTTATTGTAATAGCTTTGCTGACTTTGAAATGTATACTGATTTATTTGCATAACACTGTTAGAAAGATAAAAGCCCATATTTACAGAACAAACTTCATAATCTACAATACAATTGTTATCCCTAAAAACTCTGCATTTTGATTAGGTATGGATTTTTGTACTGGTGTCTGTCTAATGAGAAGAAATGTTTCCTGAATGAGGGCTGAAAACTAAGCTTACCTGTGGGTACAAGGAAATATGTTTAGTTATTTGTAGGGATTATGATAGCTTGGTAAAATGGTGGTTCTTTCTTGTCCTCCAGGATTCATGACTTCACCAGCACCAGTAGGTAGTTAGATTTCAAGTACCAGTCATGGTTTCTGTTTTGTTAAGAGGGTCTTAAGTCCAGTGAAAGAAATCTTGGTTACCACCAAGGTATGTTTGCCACTGCCACATCCTTAGGGCTATTGTGCCAAGTTGATAGTTGATGTGGTTCATAGGCATCATAGCTGGCTAGGACTGTTGGTTGGCTCCCTCTTTTGGAAGCTTGCATGGTGCTTCTGGTATCATGAAAGCAATTCCTCAGGGAGCAATTTAATTTATATTGAGACAAGATCTCTGTATTTCCAGCTGTCTGAGACTCACTATGTAGAGCTTGCTGGCCTTGAACTCAGAGTTCCCCTTGCCCATGCCTCCTGAGTGTAGGGTTAAAGGGCTTGCATGACCTTACCAGACTATACATTACTTTTTGCCATTAAGTCTTTTTGTTTGTTTTGTTTTTTGAGACAGGGTTTTGCTATGTAGCCTTGGCTGACCTGGAACCCATTCTATAGACCAGGCTGGCCATTAATTTATAGAGATACACCTGCCTCTGCCTCAGTAGTGCTGGGGTTAAGGAACTGTGCCACTACTACCCGGCCTGACAATTGCCCAAGGTAGCTGCACAGCTTACTTGACAGAAATAAGTGATCACCTGGATCTCTTCTTCATTCACATTAAAGACTTCTATTACACTAAATTGGCAACTCTAATTGAAATAGATGAGTTTCCATGTGCATAAAACATACCAGATTTCAACAACATGAAATAAATAATGTAAACAGAACTACTAGTAGCAATGAGACTGAAGCAGTTATAAAAGGTCCCCTTAAGAAAACATCAGGACCAGATTGACAGGATTCCATCAGAACTCCAAAGAAGAAATAACAGCAAAGCTATTTAAAATACTTCTTGACATGAAAAAGAAAGACTTCTTGACTCTTAGTATTACCTGATATTATACCAGATCATGAGCCAAGCACGGTGGCACATACCACATTCTAGAGGCAGAGATAGGTGGATTTCAATGAGGACAGCCTGGTCTGCTAAGGGAGTTCTAGGACAGTCAGGGTTACAGAGAGAAACCTGTTTCAAAAAAACCAAAAAAACAAGCCAAAACAAACAAAGAAAAACCCACAGATAATATTACAACCAAAAAGAAATTAGATTGATAAGGTCTTTTAAATTTTTTCTCAGCAGTGCAGGGTGAGGTACACCTTTAATCCCAGCACACCTGAGGCAGAGGTAGGCCGATTTCTGAGATTTCCAGGATGGTTTGGTCTACAAAGCGAGTTCCAGGATAGCCAGGGTTTCAGAGAGAAACTCTGTCTCAAAAAAAAAAAAAAAAATCTATTACTATCTTTTACAAACACACACACACACACACACACACACACACACACACACACACACACACACACATGTATACAGACACACTCTGTACGTGTGTGTGCGCGCGCGCGCTTCAAACACTCCTACTCTCACCTCCTACCTCTCTACTATCCTGGTCCACAATTCCAGCTAATCTCTGTATTGTGCTCATTTCGATTCATTTTTCTTGGGACCCACTGAGATTAACCAGGGCCATCTGTGAGACAGTGGGTTTGGAGCTATGTGTTGGAGCCTGGTGGGCTCAGCAGAGGACTGGCCCTAAAGGCAGTGATTCTTCTCCTACAATCCACCCAGAACCAACACTGAGAGGTAGAGTCTGGGGCCCCGTGAACCTTTTCCTTTTCCTAAACTGATTGTGGTCTGGTGTGAAGTCCATGCAGGTCAGTACAGTTGCTGTTGGTTACTGATTGCAGTACCTGGGTGGCATGTCTTAGCCCTTCCTCCTCTTTCCCTTCTTACTCCCCTTCCTCCTCCTCTTCCTCAATGTTCCCATAGTCATAGACAGTTTGGTGTAACTGATGTTTTTAGGGCTGGGTCCATGTACCTTAGTCATTTTCAGCATCTGGGACAGAGTCTGTGCATTCACCATTGCATTTTTTTTCTCCAAATAATTTTTCTATGTTTTATCTCAAATCACCTTTAGCATGAGTCACAGACTAACTTGTTTCTGAGATAGTAAAATGACGAGACCATCTAGTAGTGAGAGCAGCAGTACAGTGCGTGATGAACTCAGCCCTGGGCTTTTCGCAATGGGCTGATTACTGACTTCTTTTTTGGGTATGTTTGTTTGTTTTTATTTTGTTGTTTTGTTTTGTTTTTTGGTTGAGACAAGGTTTCTCTGTGTAGCTTTGGAGCCTTTCCTGGAACTTACTCTGTAGCCCAGGCTGGCCTCGGATTCACAGAAGTCCGCCTGCCTCTCTGCCTCCCGTGTGCTGGGATTAAAGGTGTGCGCCACCACCGCCCAGCAAACCACTGACTTCTTGAGTCAACCTATTCCTTTTCAAGATTCAAGTTCCTATAATGTCCCTCCCCAAGTAGTATTTAGTTTGGACTTGTCACGTCAGCGATGGGACGCTGCCTTCTGAATTTACCCTGTTATCCTTTGGTCTAAGTATGTAGCCCAGAAGGCTGGTAGTCAAATCGAGGTTAGGCTGCCTGTCTTTTATCCGAAGGGTTCAGATTCACTGTGGGGATCAGATACCGGGGTGCAGCGTCCTCCTAGATGCAGTTCTGGTCCAGGCTGGCAGCGAGCATGTGGGGAGGCTGTGCAGAGCGGGTGCAGGGCAGCCTGACAGCTGGAGCTGTGTGGAAGGCAGCCTGAGATGGAGTGGGACAGACGGGTCTGGAAGGGCTGGGAACACCTCCGCCCGTTAGCGGAGTTGGGGGGTGGGGGGAGAAACAGCAGGGTAGAACTGGGAAACAAGGGGGATGGGGGGGGAGCCCGCGGTAGGCGGGCTTATAGGGAACACGTAACCGGAAGCGGGGTGTATTGGGCGGGGCCAGGTGGTGCGGCTCCAAGGAACCAGGCTGAAGGGACAGGAAATTCCACCATTCCGTGTTGGACTCGGGGAATGGCGTGTTCCGGAAGTGCATGAGGAAGACCCAGCCGGGTATTCGGGGACCTGAAAACTCCCCGGAGCCGCAGTCGCCGCGCGGGGCGGCCTGGGAAAGTCACCAGTCAGCAGCGCAGTGGCGGGAACCGCAGCCCGGCGGCCCTGGAACCTCCCAGGTCAGAGGAGCTGCGGGGCTGGGACACGGGAGGGGAGGGACCGGGGTGCGAGCAGTTTCTCTGATGTTCATAAGGAAGCCGGCTCTGAAGTTCTGCTGTGGATGTCTTCCCTTGTCTGCAACACGTGTTTGTGTAATTTTGTTGACATTCACATGGTCATTGCTACTGGGCAGGTTCTGGATCTGCTGCTGTAGTACATTGGGCTGTTTCTTTGTTTTCTCCCGTTTCTATGATGCTGCGGTTGTGTGGTTCTGCAGTGTCATCTGGAATCACACTGGGGTAGCTACAGCATTGTAACATTTACCAGGGGTTGCTCTGTACCCAGGGAATTTGAGTCAATATAAATTCTAGGTTTCTCTTTACTATTTCTATGATGTATGTTGTAGGAAGGTTAAATGTCATGGAGTTTGAACTGATCACATAAACCACTTCAAGAAATACTGCAAATTTCACAATATTAGGTTCCCTTCCATCTGTGTGAAACATCTTTCTTTGTCCTAGTTAGCTCAAGGATTTTTAATTTGGTTCTCTCTCTGCCTGCCTCTCTCTCTCTCTCCTAATTTTTATTGACTATTTGGGTTTTTGTTAAGGGGTCTCTAAGAGAACAACAGGTGCTCTGAAGCACTGAGCTATCTCTCTAGACCCCCTACTAAGTTTAATTATGTGAAGAGCAGTTATAGAAAATACAATTTTTTTAATTGAGAGGATTCAAATTTTTGACTTTACACAGGCATTTATTATTTCTTAACTTTTTCTTTCATTGTTGTATGTTTGTGTCAATTCCTGAACACAAAAATACAACCTACTCAGTGTGTATGTTTTCAGGGATGAACATTTGGTATTGGTATGGTGCATTCTCTCTGGGGAAGACTATTTCTCCAGCTCTCAGATCCCTTGATGTTGACTAGGGTTGAGGCCTAGTGAGCTTTCTCCCTTCTATATTACCATGTCTCTTGGTGTTGTCCTTGTTCAACTCATGTTTACTCAGCCATGTTTGTATGATTTCATGCATGTAGCTTCTCTGACATTTCTAGGAAACACAATCTCACAGAAAACATCCTTTTCTTCTGTCTCTTCCAATGTTCCCACCCCTCTTTCTCAGTGTTCCCTGAGCCTGACTGAGGTGAAGAAGATGTGTTGCTTATGTATCATTGAGGCATGAACATCACAACTTGCATTTTGACTGATTGTGGTTTTCTGTTTTAATCTCCATGTGTTCCAAAAAGAACTTTCCATGAGGGGTGAAAACTCAGTTATCTGTGTGAATAAGGAAAATATTTAAAATGCAGTTAGGAATTATGCTGATTTGGTAAAATAGTGATTGTAGTTTCCCCTCAAGATCCATGCCTTCACTAGCGCTAGGGAAACTAGCTAGGTTTCCAATACTAGCTGTGATTTCCCTCTTGTTGAGAGGGTCTTAATCCAAATAGAAGCTGTCGGTTACCACCAAGGTCTGTGTGCCACTCTTACACCGGTAGGGCTATCATGCAGTGCAGATCATTGTTGTGGTTCATAAGGTGTCATAGCTGGGCAGGACTGTTGACTGGCTCCTTCCTTTGGAAGCTTTTATGTTGCCTTCTGGTACCATGAAAGCTAGTCCCCAGAAAAGAAGCTTTAGGTCATATCCATCTGGAGTCCTCTGGGGTTTGTGTCTGAAGTGCATGGCTTCTTCAACAGTGTGGCTCACCTTCAACAGTAGTGCCTGACCTCTAGGAGGCAACCACGGGCAACAGCAATAGCTTATAATGTTTTGGGAGTCTGTTCGACAGTTGTGACCAACAACTTCTAAGTAGACTTCTCGTGGCTGGTTTCAGCGATTCTGTTAGAAAATCTATGGCTCTTGTAAGGAGCATCATCCATCCAGATGGGAACTCTTCATTTATACTGTCAATGTATGTGCTTATGCAGACTTATATGTATTGTGGGCAATTTAGGATACCTCAATGGTAGTATAATTCTTTATGGCTCTTTAACATCTTTACTGTTATTTTACCCTTCTTTGTTTATGTCTGCCCCTTCTCCATAATTAAATCCCCCCACCCTGTTTTTCATTTCCCCCTTCAGATCACTTGTTCCCCATTACTCCAGTCTCTACTACACCCCACCCTGTGGTCTCTTTTTACTTTTCTAGTTACACAGTTACTCCAGGTTGTGTACTCACATCTGAAGATTTGGAACTAGGAACTTCTATGAGAAACAACGTGCAATGTCTGTGGGTCCGAGTTCCCTCACTCAATGTATTTTCTAGGTCCATCCATGTACCTGCAAAACTCAAGATTACAATTTTCTTTACAGATAAATACTATTTCATGTTGGATATGTACTACATTTTCACTATCCATTTGTCAAATGAAGGACATAAAGGTTGGTTCCTTTTTGTAGCTATTGTAAGTAGAACAGTAATGAACATAGCTGAACAAGTATCTCTGGAATAGGATGTCGAGTCCTTTGACCATTCCCAAAGCTTCAGTGGGATTCAGTTCCCAAATAGGAGGTGTGGAGTCCAGTGGTGAGGGGGGAGGACAAATGCCCATCTGAGGGTTCAGCAGCTCTTTCTCTTAATCAGAGAAACTGTTTATTTATATAACATATATACTACATAAGTCATTTGGCAGGCATCAGAGCGCTGAATCTCTTAGGTGTTTCCCCATTAAATGTTCAGACTGAAAAAGCAAAGTACAAAACAGACAGTGTTATTTGAAACAATATCTTCAGACAGTATCTGTAAAATTAGCAAGTTACTAATTTCTCAGGGTCTGCAAAACGTAGGACCTTCTGATTTTACAGCCTGTAACTAAGCTGACTACTCATGCAGTTATATTACATTAGACAGTCTGAAATTATTTTTACTTTAACCAAGTTACATATAGAATCATTTGATATTTTCTAAAATGCGGGGGTTATGAAATATCTCATAATAAGCATTTAACTAACTGATTATAACATTTTTCTGTTTCTCAGTTCTATAGTAGAGGCCTGTTCTTTTCATACGCTTTCAAGAAAGGAAGACCCTGGCATCTCATTCCTTTTCCATCAACTCACACTTTTTTTTTGTTTTGTTTTGTTTTGTTTTGAAACAGAACTTTTCTGTGTGGCTTTGGAGCGTGTCCTGGAACTCTGTAGACCAGACTGGCCTCGAACTCACAGAGATCCACCTGCCTCTGCCTCCCAAGTGCTGGGATTAAAGGCCTGCATTACCACCACCTGGCAACCCACACTATTATTTCCTCAATATAGGCTACAGTATAGGGTAATGGATATGCTTGTGATGTCTTGTATCCAGAGCTGAGTTAAGAAATTTCTCAGAATTTTCCCTATTGGTACCACAGTCCTTAGGGCACAAGGAAGACTCTTCTTACTGTGACTCACCTATCATGCTGTGAGCCCCTGTCTTCAAAGTTTTCTCTTGGGAGCATATATATATTTCCACAGGGGCTGCATAAGCAGAATCTGCCCCCCTCCCCCCATTTTGCAAAGGAATGCTCCTGAAAGTGAAAGCATGCTGGTGAATGAATCTCTTGGCAAAGTTTTGCTGGAACTTTGTCAAGCAGTGTCCTCTGCCCCATGCCTTTCTGTCTCAAAACAAAACAAAACAAAAAAAAGTGTGAGTTGATGGAAAAGGAATGAGATGCCAGGGTCTTCCTTTCTTGAAAGGCAGTTCAGCCAGAGCAAATACCAAGGAGTGGAACAGCTGGGTCATATGCTGTGTTTATTTAACTTGAGGATTTATTTATTTGAGGATTTTTTATATTTCTGGAGTGGCTAGGTATTTTGTTGCTAGAGTTTTTATTCCCTATGCTTTTGTTTTTGATGTTGTTCGTTGGGTTATTCATAGTATTCCTCTCCTTCGCTGTGAGAATTGGTGGTTTCCTGTCTTGAACATGGATGATTACTTCCCATTTCTCCTGTGTTTATCTATTCTTCACATGAAGTTTATTTTTGCCCATGTTCTCATGGATGATTCCTCTGATTCTCATGTATGTATTTTGCCTTTGATATATTGTCTGCTGTCCTGCTTTGTTGAATGAATTGTTTTACTTTATAAATATCTTGAACTGTACTTACATCTCCATCAATTTTAAGATAGAATTTTTCTGGATACAACAATGTGGTTGACAGTGATTTTTCTCCCCAAGCTTCAAATATTATTCCATGTTCTCCTGGCTTTAGGATCATTAACTAGGCACCTGGTCATATTCTATTTCTTGGGTCTTTTCAAGTGTTTTGACATTTTTCTTTAACAGCTTTCAGTATTAATTTTTGCTTTTTCTTTTTAACTCCTTATATAAAAGGGCAACAAGCCATCTGTTCATTGTTCCTGAAAGAAAAGCTCAAAGAAGATAAATGGCTGATTATCCAGTAAACATGTCCCAGGTCAGTAGTCATGTCTTCCTTATTTTGTAGAAATGTTATAGTTTCAGACATTGGAAGCCTTTAATTTTCTGCTTCTGGTTGGTTGTTTTAACTTTGTTACAAAAAATGTTGTGAACAAACGAGCAGACAAAAAAATTATAGACTGAAATTAACCAGATGCAAAGATTATGCAACTCAATGTACTTTTATGTAGTTAGAGTAGTCATTGGAAACTGCAGCTTCACAAGGGATTTTATATTTTCATTATAGAATATATTTTTGTGAACTTGTCCACCATGAAAAAGGAAAAAAAAAAACTGTGATAGAATTAGAACTAGAAAAGAAATTAGCTTTACATTCTATTTTATAACTTGTGTCCATTACCTACATTCAGTTCTACCTCAACCCTGATATTTAATGTTTCTTGTTCTCTTTTCTCTATGTGTTCTGCTGTGCCCACATGTACATTATTTCCATATACATATATTGTTGGCTAGATTCTGCATTTGGAAGAAAATATGATTTCTTCCTTCTGACACTATATAACCTCACTTAATATTACATATTTTGAGTCCATCCATTTTTTTGCAAATTTTTATTCTTGCAGGCTGCAAGAATATGTTATAGAGATTCAGCTGTGTATTAAAGCTATACCTTGACACGCCAAGGGTCTGTCAAGAGGCAAGCCATTTATTATGAATATTTGGTGATATCCAGCTTTTAATATTTCAGCTGTCTTCTACTATGAAATTCTTGCTTGCCCAGTCCAGTTGGCAAACAGTTCAGCTGCCCAGACCTGCTGAACTTCTAAATTACTAACTCCCCATTGAGCCTAGGAGACAAGCTGGCTGGAGACACATAGCTTTGCTTCTTGTGCTAATGAAGCTCAGACCATCCCCCACCACCACCACCACCTGAGGCCTAGTGGCTCTCCAGAGCAACTGACTGAGAACAAAAGATGTTTTTACATATCAAGGTGAGAGGTAGAATAACATTCCTGAGGAGGTAGAGAACCATGTACCCAGAGAAAGAAAGGGCAGGCATTTTCTGTAGAAACAGGCAAACCACATGGTCAGAGAGAAGAGAGGAAGACAGGTTCCATAGAGGGTAAGCAGATCTCGGGTAGAGTTTTCTGAGTGCCAGGAGTAAAGAGTAGCAGAGATGGAGAAAGTGGATACAGAGGACATAGATGAAGCTGGAAGCATAGGAGTTTAGTCGTAAGCAGGACTATGAGCTAGGGAACTGGACGGAACTGAAGCTATGGAAACAGGATTTCATCCCAGAGAAATATAGTAGACAGATACAGAACTTGGTGTATCTAGAATTATTTCTGCCTTTAATGCCTGCCGGAGCTATAACTGTATTGATAGAATCTTGTCTTAAAGGAATAAAGTTAACAGACACAAGAGCATAGTGTACATCTGAGGGAAAACCTCAGATATCCCCCAGGCCCCTGGGTACTCGATATTTTATTGCATATTTCTATTCAACTGAATACTATGCCATTTTATATGTGTACCATTTTCATTATCCATTGACCTGTTGATAGACAATTAGGGTTGATTCCAATACTTTGCTGTGGTGAATACAGTAGCAGTGAACATGGGGTATAAATATCTCTCTATTGGGGTGTGGAGTACCCTAGGTATATGCCCAGGAATGAAAGAGCTGAGTCTTTTATTAGTTCTATCTTCAATTTTTTTCAATAATCTCCAAACAGATTTCCACAATGGCTATATTAATTTATACTTCCACACACACACCAACAGTTAATGGGGATTCTTTTCTCTGGGATGAAGCAGTATTTCAAAGTAGTTTTAGTATGTGTTTCCATGATGGCATTTTAGAGATCCTGAAGTCTTTTGCACTGTTTTTTGGCTATTTGTGTATTTGTCTTTGAAGGTATCTATTTAGTTGATTTGCCCATTTGTTGGTTGGCAGTTTTATTCCTCTGGTATTTAATATCTGTAATTGTTTGTAAATTCTATATATGAGCCCTTTTCCAAAGTGTCACTGGTACAGATTCTCTCCCATTCTGTGGAGTGTCTATGTACTGTGCTGACAGTTTCTGTTGATACTGGGGTCAGTTCCTGTGCTGGTAGTTTTCTTTCTAATCAGTAAATCCTTGCCCATCCCAATATTTTCATGGGTATTCCCTTTGTTTTCTAGGTTTCTGTGTTTCTGGTTTTAAATAAGGCTTTTGATCCATTTTAATAGATTTTTGTACAAATAAAAGATACGAATCTAATTTTCTTGCTGGATCCGATACTAGAGAGATCAGTATTTTTTATTTCTCTTTTTTACCCCCCAAACAGGATCCCATTGTGCAGCCCTTTCTTTCTGGATGGGACTCATTATGTAGCATTATATGGAATGCATTAGGAATAATGTCTTGGGCATTGACTGATAGATGTGCACAAGCCATCCCATTTAAGGCAGAAAGAACATTCCTCATGATTGTTTTGCTCTTGTCAGTTCCTGTGAGAGGGATGGCTCTACTCCTCTACCCTGAAGCTGCAGTGTGTTAAAGTGGAGATTTGGGGAATGGGCTCTGACCCAAAGGTTTGCATTTCTATCCCTGACTCATGGCTCAGACAGAATATGTCACCAGTATACACTTCCAGAGAAATAAAGGAAGAATCATAAACACTACTAACCTAAAATTTTTAGTCAATGCAGCATAAATACTAAAAAGGGACACACTGAGGGCTACAAAATTCAGACACAATAGCTCAAGTTTTCACCTGAGCCAGTCTTCTGAACTATATATGTGCAAAGCACTGAAAGGTGACAGTAATTTTCACACAATTTAATATATTCGTTACTCACAGGAAATCTGTGTCACTTCTAAATGCATCTGCAGTTACTACACTTACGTGTACATGCTTAGCTACAACTTAAACATTATTTGATGTGCTTTTGGGCTTCCCTCAACTTTTATAACTCTTTGAGAGTGAAATATTCTTCAAATCTTCTGAAAATATTACTTGTCTAAGTTGCCCTATGCCTATTTTTTTAAAGAAAATTTTAGATTATATCAAATGTGGCTGATGCGGATTTTTCTATCTGATTGACTGTGGCTCAAATATTCTTATAAAAGTAATTCTATAGACTACTTGATCTTATATTTTAATGTTGAAATTGACAGTATGCAGTGCTGTTACACTCCTTGTTGCTGTGGGAAAAACAAAAAACAAAGTTTTTTACCTATAAAGCCAATTATGAATTCTGTCTTCCATATCTACCTGTTCTCTTTAATGGAATAGCACTGATGGAATGGAGTTTAAACATATGAACTGAGCATGTTAGAATACAATCATGTATGCATAGAATCAAGGAATGTACAGAATTGATTCACTATCAGTATTTTAGTGTGATAGAGCAATTAAAGCACATTTTCTCATGACTATTTTCCTCCTGAGACATGTACACTGTGATGCTGTGGGACATAAAAACAACATCCCTAAGAAATAGAAAGTCATGTCCAGACCTTAAATTTTCATGGATCTGCTTGTGAAACTATTGTGTCATCCTGATTTCAGAGACTTAGAACATTCAATATAGAGTGTGACTATATCAGCGATCATCACTTTGACTAATTGTCTTTGCTCATCTATATCCCTAACTTCCTCAAGTCTCCTTATCTCAAGGAAAGCATGCTTCCCAGGATCATATGATTCAACTGTACCTCTTCATTTCAGGATCTGCTGGGTCTGCTGACATTCAAGGATGTGACTGTGAACTTCTCCCAGGAGGAGTGGGAATGCCTGGACTCTGCTCAAAGGGCTTTGTACATTGATGTGATGTTGGAGAATTATGGAAACCTGCTCTCTGTGGGTGAGAACATTTTGCTTGTAGAACACCTAACTCATCCTTTATATGTACCTACATCATTTTTATAAACTCTGTTAAGCTGTGTTGAAAATAAAGTGAGACTAGGGAAAGTTTGGAAGTAGAAAAGAACTTTTTCATGGAATTTGACCTGTCTTTCCATTTTCCATGTTAGAGGTGTTGTGAACTCCTCATTTTGGTTCCAAAATGCATTCAGAAACCCAGTAGCATATAATATTTCTATACATACCTTAAAGCTCCAAATCCATCATTGTACCTTACATGGTTTTCTGAGAAAAAACTCAAGATAGGAAAACTGAAAATTATTCTTAAATATGCTAAAGCTTCTGACAGGAAATATCAATTGGAAATCATTCCTAGATTTCTCTACTTCATGTTCTTTTCATGTACGGAGCACAGTACTGTGTTAGACATCTGTATTCTTTCTAAAACTTCTAATATGAGTCATGGGCTACCTCACAGAACACGTGGATTGTTATATGCAAGGTAGTCCTGGTCACCTGTCGAGAGCAAATGAGATTGCCCTGAAATATAGAGAGGAGAGAGTAGCTACAACCAGGGTGGGCTAGTGAATGAGCAGGACAACAGTGATGGCTTCAGGGCAAGAGCAGAAAATGTTTTTGCTATATTCAATTCCACCTGAAAGGATTCCTGATCATTTTAAACTTAGTGTAGTATCCTAGTCCCAGGATGCATCCTGCCTTTTATAACTGTTAAAAGGCTTGTGTCTTATTGCACATGAATTATGGTGACAATATTAATACAAAATGCAGTTTTTTTTTTTTAAACTATGCTGTCATCAGTTTGGAATCATTTTACAAGTTATAAGCCAGATATAAATCCATGAAGTATGATTATTTTGTAATTACCGTCCTTGCATGTTTGTCTTCATATTACATTTTTCATTTTTATCGCAGTGGAGAATACACAGACAGCCTTCTGGAAAATAATCTCAGGAGTCCGTGTACAGAGTGGACTTGAGAATATCCCTATAAGGAAAGTTAAGAAACACAGCAGTGTGTGGAGTTCAGACAGTGGAGGATAGAAATAAGCAATAGCTGCCCATGACAGTCCTGCCTCAAACGATCTAGAGACTCTGATGTCTGGCAGACTACTTGGCTTGCATCCATTACTTTTGAAGATCTAATGTGTTTTTCTAGAGAGAAAAAAAAACCTCTGATGTTTTTAAGTAAGACTTTAATCTTTAAAGGAATTGGGTCTTCTGAACAGTACTTCTCATTGCCTATCACTTAGTAAGTGTAAATACTGTGAACCTGGGATTGGAATAAACTCCTCTTCATCCATTTCTGAGAAGAAATATTTAAAAATAGAGGCAGATACTCTAAATAAAATCAGTCAATGAGCTCTATACCAAAGCTAATTGCTAATTCTTCGATTTCCTGGTCCATCTTTTGCCATTAGACATTTTTGATAAGGATGAGATATCTATTATAACATAGACCTTGAAGGCTGGCAGACTGTTTTTGAGAGGATACATTCAATTATAGTGAAAGAAAAATGTGTAAGTAGATGCTGATTCACTTAAGAGAGAATTTAGGGAGACAGTTATTTATCAGAGGTTTAATCTTGGAACAAGCCCTTTTAATCTGAATTATACTCATTTTCAGGGAACTATTATATATGCGATCCTGTCTATCAACATGTGATGACTGAAAAGGAGTCTTGTCAGTATAATGAGTGTGGCAAAGTGCTTCATGACCCCTGCACTTGTGCACTTTATAGAACAAATGAAACTATAGAAAACACTAATAACCACAGACGCAGTAATCACAGGGATGACTCTATTGATTCATCAAACACAGATCGACATGAAAGTATGCACAATGGAGAAGAACCTTCCAAATCTAAAGATTGTGATAAATCTTTAAATTTGTGTTCCAGCATTACTCAAGATCAGAGACTGTACACTGCAAAGACACAGCACAGGCAGGGAGAATATGATGACTACTTTGATTCTACATACAGTCTTTTACAACAAAAATTCTCCATTGGAGAGAAACCACACCAGTGTAGGAAATGTGGGAAATACTTCAGTGCTGCCTCAAGCCTCACTAGACATCAGAGAATTCATACTGGAGAGAAACCTTACAAATGTGGAGAATGTGACAAATCCTTCAGCCAACGTTCAAATCTTAGAGCACATCAGATAATTCATACTGGAGACAGACCTTACAAATGTATGGAATGTGACAAATCCTTCACCCATAAATGTTATCTTCAGACACATCAGAGAGTTCATACTGGAGAGAGACCTTATAGTTGTAAGGAATGTGACAAATCTTTTATTAGGTGCTCCTACCTCAGATCACATCAGAAAATTCATACTGGAGAGAAACTTCACAAATGCGAAGACTGTGATATGTCCTTTCTCCGGATTTCAAGTCTTAAAAGACATCAGAAAATTCATACTGGAGAGAAACCCTTCAAGTGCAAAGATTGTGACATGTCCTTTCTCCGGATATCTCTTCTTAGGATACATCAGAAAATTCATACTGGGGAGAAACCTTACAAATGTCTGGAATGTGACATATCCTTTAAATGGATTTCAAATTTTAGACGACATCAGAAACGTCATACTGGAGAGAAACCTTACAAATATCTGGAATGTGACAAATCCTTTACCCACTTGTAAAATCTTAGAACACATTAGAGAGCTCATACTGTAGAGAGACCTTACAGTTGTAATTTTTCACTATTCTCTGCTTATAAATCCCAATAGTGTACATAATATGCTACAGGATAACTTTTTATGTACTGTGAAGATATGTGTTTTCAAAAGAACCTTCTGATTGGTTTAATAAAAAGCTGAATGGCCAATTAGGCAAGAGAGAATGTGCAGAACTTATTAGGGGAGAGAGCAACTTGGGATATATCTGGTGTAGCAGGAGATGCCAGCAAGACAAGAGAAGAGTCAGATGTACAGAATGGAGGAGAAGTAAAGAACCACTTGGCAAAATGTAGGTTAGTAGAAACATGTTACTTTAAGTTATAAGAGCAAGTTGGGAACAAGCCTAAGCTAAAGGCCAATCTTTCATAATTAATAATAAGTCTTTGTGTCATTATTTAGGAGCTACCAGTCCAAAGAAAGTTCAACAAGAAAGACAAACTACAATAATAGAAACATAAAGATAAGATGCCTGTGAAAGACTATTACCAAGTTTTAAATCTAAGAAAATATGACAGAGTTCATATTTTTAAAAATTCTGCAATAGTAACTGAAATTTTTTTAATGTGTATGGGTGCCTTGCCCATTGTGTAAAGAGTTGCTTTGCAGCTCTTTCTGTATACTACTTGTTTGCCAAGTACATCTGAATGCTAGCAGAGGGCATAAGACTCCCCAAAAGTGAAGTTACATACAATTATGAGCACCTATGTGTGTGTTACAAATTGAACCCCAGTCCTCTGGAAGAGCAACCAGTGCTCTTAATCGGTAAATGTTGACTCCAGCCACTGTGAAATGCCATAATTATTTATCTTAGCTGGGAAATGGTAGTACACACCTCTAATCCTGGCATTCAAGAGGCAGTGGCAAGTGGATAGGTGTGAGTCTGGGGCCAGCCTAGTGTACACAGCTAGTTCCAGGATAGCCAAGGCTGTTACATAATGAAATCTTTTCTCAAAAACCAACCAAACAATATTGTGCAACATTCAAGAATTCATAATAAAGACAGGCTACATGGTGTATGCCTTTAATCCGAGCAATCCAGATGCAGAGGCAAGAAGATCTCTATGAGTCTAAGGCTATCCTGGTCTTCATAGTGAGTTCCAGAACTGTCAGGAGTACATAGACCTATCTTGAAAAAGTTAAATCATAATACGGACAAAATATACTAACATAAAAAATGTGACAAAGACCTCTAATTGTACTGTACATTACAAAATTCATAATTCTGAGAAAAGATATAGAGGTATACCATACATAATCCCCATGTCTTCTGTTGGTTGGATGTTATAGCCACCAAATGAATTTGACAAATCCTTTACCTAGTGCTGAAATTGCCAATATAAAAGCAAATTCAACCTGAAAGAAAATGTTCTATTAGAGACTCATATTTTGTTCACTTTCAATAATCTTTATAGAAGACTCAAACCTTACAAAAAGCAAGAAAGTGAGAAACTGTAGAGAGGTAGGCTGTGACTGACAACAGGCATATCACAAACAGCTTAGAAATCTCTAAGGGCTCTGGGCTTGGTGGTGCATGCCTTTAATCCCAGCTCTCTGGAGACAGAAGCAGGTGGATCTCTGTGAATTCAGCCTGGTCTACAGTGCAAATTCCAAGACAACCAGGACTACACAGAGAAACCCCATCTCAAAAAACCAAAACAACAGCAACAAAAAATTCTCTGAGGACATGCAGAAATTCAGTTTGAACTACTGAGGAAAAATGGGGATTTACGCCACACAAAATAATAAAATGATACGGCTTTCATTAACTGCCAGTAGACCCTCATGGAGGTAAAGGAGACTTGTGAAACCCTCTCTCAGCCATGATGATATGATATGTAGTAGAACAGGCCCACAGGGTCGAGGAAATTGGCTCAAACCAGTTGCCAAAGTATGTACATAATGTACTTCCTTATAAGCCAACCTGGAGTCTGCCTCAGGGCCTAGCAACAGGTGCTGTTCAGAGTTCAGATTGTGCAGAATCTGCCTGAGGGCCTAGCCACAGGTGCTGTCAGAGGTCCTGATTGTGCCCAGCCAATAAGGGACAGCCACACAATGTCACCAGATCAGGACATAGACTAGGTGCTGGAAGGAGGGTATATAAGGCTTTCCACATTACTGAATAAATGAGTCTGCTCTTTGTCTTTTACCTGACTCCCAGTGTATGTATTAACACCATGCCTTCTCACCCCTCCCCTGAGGGAGCCATTAGAACCCAGCAACATCTGGCACCCAACATCCCAGTTGTACACAGTTGCTTGTTCTTAGCACTTTCTGAACAGTTACGAGTCTCTATCACCCACTTCCTACTGGAACAGAAGACTTCTTTCCCCAAGCATGAGAGTACTAAAAATTTGTCATTCTAAACATGAATATTTAGATGGCAGACATCACCATTAATAAACATCAATAGGTTTCCGTCCATGGACCTATAACTCTGAAATCTTGGTTTGTGACCATGGCATGAATTCCTCTCTGGAGCAGGACTCAAATCCAATAGAGAGAGATTAGTTATGCCAATGAGCAGTTGTGACAGTGTTGCGCCAGTATACACATTTTGCTCAGTAGGTTGTAAGATGCAGGGTCCATGGTAAGTAAGACTGTTAATATATTTGCTTTGCCAGCAGCCCTCACATGACCTTACAATTCTATGAAAGGTACCCAGTTGGGAGAAATTCCTGGTAAGTTCAAGATTGCTCGCTCTCTCTACCTTGCAACCAAAGTGTTTGGTGTCTTCAGCTACACCATGTACTTATGTGGCCAAGCAAGAGCACTGATGATAACCTTTTTGTTTATGATGCCTCTGGGAATTCCCTGACTAGGAATTCCTCAGCAGATGACCAGTACCTGGTACAATGAGTTTACTAGCACTGGTGTCTGGGAGCAGCATTATTCACCCATTTGGAAAACATCTGTTCAAAGTTTTAAGCTTGTATTTATTATTAACCTGTAAGACAGTGGGATTTCATGAGTCTTCTTCATACATCCTTCCTTTTGGTTAACCTTCCCACTCTTCCTCCTTCCTTAGTCATCCCTAGTTAAACATTTAGCACATATTATCCAATGCCCCATTCATTTATAGCACAGTGTTACTACACTCATATGTACATGCTTAACTGTAACTTAAACATACCTCCTAATAGTGTTACTCCCTGTGTATTCATGTATTCAAACACATGAGTCTGTATGGACCATTCCTATTAAAATAACCATACCCTTCCACACTTCCTCCTTTCTGCCCCATCCCAAGTTAAGTACTTAGCATACATTATCCAATTCCCTATTATTTTATATTGTTGGGAACAGGCAAAAGTACCTTGTCCTAAGTACTGTCATTTTGACTTCAGAGTCCATTTTACCTGTAGGGTGAAACAAAGTTCACATTCCCAAACACAAGGGAATCTGGGACCTTCCGAAAGCTGACCAACCTCTTCCTTAAGCCATAGAAATTGTCTTTTATACATCTTTGGTTCTCTAAAATATTGACGCTGTTCCTAACAACACAAAGAACAAATCAATCTAATTAGTTGGACTGAAAAGCTTACATTCTATGTCCATTGGATGTAGCATGAATTCTAATTGGTCTTAATAAAAACCCAGAGTCAAATATATGGATAAATGCTGAAAGATCAGGGAAGTAAAGGAGCTAGCTAAAGTCACCTATTACCTCCATGACTTCTCAGACTAAAAAAGGGGCCAAGCTCCTGTCTCCGCCCAACCATATCACTTCTTGTCTCCTGTCTATACAGAACTACAGACCTCCATGGTTAATTAATGATCTTCAGGCAAGCTTTATTTGTTAGGGCACAAGCAAAATATCACATTTCCCACCTTTTTAAATTTTAAAAAAGGTTATAACTAATGTAAGAAAAACAATATACAATAAGTACAATAACTGTACCATATATACAGGCAATAAATACATCAACAATGTCTAGTCATTTAACATTTGGAAAATTCAGAGAAAATACTCCATTATCTATCCTATCTTGGTAAGTCCAAAGTGTTGTAACTAATTCACTTTCTATTCTAACTTGAATTACCCAAACTATCTTTTATTGTGTCTCAACCCTATACACTTCACACTTCTTTAGTGAGTTTCTTTTCTGTTAAGAAGGAAAACTATAACTACAAAGTCTTCAAATCCATCAGAGACCTGAGAAGGAAATAATATTACCCAAGTAAGCAGGAAGTACAGATGAGTGACTTCCAAAAAATGTGAGAAATGACAGAAACACCTCACTGCCTGGACAGTCTCCCAAGGTTCTTCTGTAATGTTGGGACATCCATCTTTGGCCTACAGACCTAGCATATCTGACAGACTTTTCTGTGAAGCAGAGTATTCTGAAGGGCTGTCCTACCTTGTCTTGGCTAAATTCGGCAGTCACTTTCTTTTGTGTCCTGCTTGTCCAATTTGGACAGCATAGTTTCAGGAGTTGAGGCAAGGGCACTTTTTTGCCCAATGGCTAACTTTTGCCACAAATAAAGTAAACTCCATATGGAGTTTCTTTGATACCCATCATCTCTGAATTAGATTAGTGCTGTCAGGAGCAGACAGGTCTCATTATCATTAAAAAGTAAATAAAATAAAAGCCTATGTTATTAAGGCATCTTAAATGCCATATCCTGTGGGTCTCTGAAGTGTTTGAAGATGACCTGTCTATCTAAAATATATCTTTTTTTTTTTTTTTTAGAAAATATAGGGTTCCCACAACCACCCTCTCCAGTTCCTCCTGTTCTAAAATATATCTTTGTTTGACCTTGAAAACATACCCGATATAATTACAAGTTTGATTGTACTGACTACTAAGTTCCATTTCTTTATATCATAATTAGTTAGAAATAATAACTTTCAAGGACTATAAATTTGCATTACATTGTTAAATTAGTTGTATAGTTACAATACCTTAAACAAGAGTAAAAATGCATGTACAGTATGTTTTAACAAAAATAATCTCAAATTTGTATCAATATACAAAGATCCATATCAATGTAATATATTTAAAACAAGTAATTGATTTTTAAAAGTAGACTCAGTAATCTACCCTTTTATCCTATTTATAGCCCCCCTTTTTCTTTTCAGAGTAGATTCAATAATCTAAATTTATTCTATCATTTCTATATCTCCATTTTTTTCCTTTCTGTTTTAAACAAGAATTCTGAATCTAACCTCCTTTGTTCAGATTTTTTAAGTGAGAAACAGTCTTTTTTTTTTAAGATTTATTTATTTATTATGTATACAGCATGTATGACCAGAAGAGGGCACCAGACCTTATCACAGATGGCTGTGAGCCACCATGTGGTTGCTGGGAATTGAACTCAGGACCTCTGGAAGAGCAGTCAGTACTCTTAACCTCTGAGTCATCTCTCCAGCCCCGTTCAGATTTTTTTAAACCATTACCAATAATAACTTATAACTTGTAACCAACCACCCTAAAAAATGACAAATATCTATAACCCATGGAGTGATGAAAAACCACTCACCCCACCTCTTTGGAATGTGTGTGTAGTGTTTTTAAAATTACTTCCTGCTATCTAGAGGGGATGGCGTCTTTAGGGGATCCTGAAAAGAAAAATTTGGGTTAATTGTCAAGTCTTGGGAGAGCTACCTGTATTATATGTTGTCCAGTTTCTGCATAATGGAAAAGTGCAGGGCTTGTCTCAAATCCTAGCTAGAGTAGTTTGTGAGGCTGGATCATCTCAGCTAGCCCCCTCAAAATTGTTCTGAGCAGTTTGTAGTCCTTGGTGGCAGTATTATAGCTAGAAGTTTCTCCAGACAAATCTCTCCCACCCACAGTTCCACAGCCACTTATGAAATAATCACTCAGAGGCTTAATATTAATTACAAACTGTATGACCTATGGCTCAGGCTTCTTGCTAGCTAGCTCTCACAACTTAACCCATTTTTATTAATCTGTGTTTTGCCACATGGCTTCTTGGCATTACCTGTTCTCTCACATCTTGCTTCTCCTGGTGGCAGCTCACCACATCTGCCACGACTCCACCTTTCTTCTCTCTCTATCTCTCTTGGATTTCCCACCTAGCTCCATCCTGCTTTGCCATAGGCCAATACAGCTTTATTTATTAACCAATAGGAGGAATACATATTCACATCGTACAGAAAGACCTCCCACAGCACATTATCATAGTGCAGGTGGAGTTGTCATTGTGAGGCCCCATCCTCCTTCTGGAGACTTCAAAGGTCACTGTTGGCATGGTCATGGTTCATTGCAGAAAACTTAAACATTGTATATGTCACATGCAGCCGATTTCAAAGAGGTTAAAGAACAATAACTTGCTATGTACATCCAGAGTACGAAAATTTAATTCCCAGTTACTTGATAGAGACTGAAACATGAAATCATGTATAGGAAGCTAGATGAAATCTATTTCTAGAATTAGTACTATATATAACCATTATTGATTATATATATATATATCTTATAAATTTTGAGATAATATTCATACCTTTAAAAAGTTTTAAAGAGTCAAAATAAAATCAAAGGATTATGAGATTAGCATAATAGCATAATATGGCAATAGAATAGTCCCTAATTTTGGTTTTTCTTCTGTTCAATATCAGGTGGCTCTCTGACATGAGACAGAGATTTTGGATTTTACTTTAACAAACATGCTTGGGTTTAGAGAAGGAGAAAGCCACACTCCTACTCCAAAGCCAGCTTTAAATTTTAATTGAACTGGGACTATAAAAAGACCATTTGCATTTTATGTTGATAGAGAATTGCAGAAACAAACATTTGAGAAGATTTATGAAATTTTATCCGGTTGGAGATGTGATATACCAATAGGACAATTTACTCTTTTTTTCTGGGACATTTTCTCTGGATGATTCATTCTTTTCTACAGATGTCTCATTTGTCCAGTGGTCTTCAGATTCCTTAGCTGATTATCTTCATTCTCCTGGAAGACAAAAACAAAAGCCTTCCCAAACCCTAATTTTGGGGAGGTTCCTTCTCGGCAAGTGATATCTGATCACATTAAAAGCATTTGTTAGATTTATAGGTTAGTTTAGATTCAACGGCCGCATTGATGAACTGTCATCTCTTCTAATTAAGAGGTCTCTCTTGTTCAAATCGAACCTTTATCAATTTTGATGGTATCCATAGCTTATTTTCTCCTGTAGAAACAAAAGCAAAATCTTGTCCCTAACGTAACACATGTCCTGGTTTCCATTCTGAGATCAGCACATCTCTAAAGTATACAGGCTGATTTAATTCTGTAGTGTTTTTTTTCTATTATCCAATGTCTCTCTGCAGCTGTTGTTCTATTCTCATTAGCATTTAGAAAATTCAAAGTTAATAAAGCATTATGTAATCTATTTCTAAGGGTCTTTATTACCCCTTTCTGTTAATTTAGCATATCTTTACAGTTCAATTTGATCTTTCTATAACTGCTTGCTCTGTAGGATTGTGTGGTATACCTGTAATATGCTGTATATTGTACTAAGCAAAAAAACTGTTTCATTTTACTAGAGACATGCTAGAGCATTGTCAGTCTTAATTTATACAAGTATACCCATGATGACCATAACTTCTAACACATGAGTGATTACAGAATCAGCCTTTTCAGAACTCAAAGCAGTTGCCCATTGAAATCCTGAATATGTATCTATGGTATGGTGTACATATTTTAATATTCCAAGTTCTGCAAAATTAAACACATCCATCTGCCAGATTTCATTTCTTTGAGTATCCATTGGGTTACTACCTGCAGGTAGTGGCGTTTTGGTTGTATAAAGAACAAGTAGGACATTTCCTTATAAGTAGGACACTTCTTTATAGTTTCCTTGGCTTCTTGCCAAGTACTAGAAAAACAATTTTTCAAACCTGTGCTATTGGCATGATTTTTTTTTAATGAAACTGAGGCATCCAGCCCATCTCCTATCAGTAGTTATCAATTTCATTATTACCTTGTGCTAAAAGGCCTGGCAGGTCCATAAGGGACCAGATGTATCTTATATATAAGTGATGATTTCTATTTCTGAATATTTCTTGATTTCATATGAATAAAATCACAAAGTTAATTCTTACTCGTCAGGAATAAATTCAGCAGTTTCAATGTGTAAAATAACTTTTTCTGCATACTGAGAGTCAGTAACTATGTTAAGACTTTCCATAAAATATATTAGTACCATCAGAATACCATATAATTCTCACTTTTGGACAGTATCATAAGGAATTTGAGCCACTTTACTTAAAGTTCCTGATTTATAAGCTGTCTCTCCTGATTTGTTTGCATCAGTATAAAATATAGATGCTCCAAATGTTGGTGTTCCCCATAAAATATGAGGAAGGATCCAGTCAGTTTTCTTTATAAATTCAATTCTCTTGCTTTGGGATATTTGTTGTTAATCTCACCCCAACCCCAAAAAAATTACTGCAAGCTCTTTGCCAGTGTTCACTTGCTGCTCATAATTTGTCAATTTCATCATTAGTAAAAGGTACTACAATGTCTGCAGGGTCTATTCTTGCTAATTGATGAAGTCTCAATTTTCCTTTTAGAATTAACTCAGATCTTTCCACAAAAGTTTTTAATTTTACTCTATTTATGTGGTAAAAAAAATATCCATTCTAAGATAATATATTCCCTCTGTATTAATATTCCTGTAGGAGAATGCATTGAGGATAAAATAACCAGAATGCAATCAAGCGCTGAATCCAAATGATCCACATGTGCATTCTACAATTTCTTTTCCACCAAAGCACATTCTCTCTCAGCATCAGCTGATAATTCTCTTAGACTAATTAAGTCCTTGTAACCTTTGAAGGTTTGAAACAAATTAATCAGTTCTTGATTTTTTACTCCAGTAGTGGGCCATAGATGAGCAATGTCTCCCAGCAATCTTTGAAAGTCATTAAGAGTCCACAATTGACCTCTCCTAATTTGCACCTTTTGGGGCCTAGTTTTTTGTAGGCCTATTTTATATCCCAAGTAATTAATAGAATCTCCTCTTTGTATTTTTTCAGGAGCAATTTTTAATCTCCAACAAGGCAAATTTTTCTTTACTTCTTCAAACATTCTTTCTAAGGTATCTGCATTTGAAGCAGCTAGTAAAGTGTCATCCACATAATTAGGTAAATTATAGATTGAGAAAATTGCTTATGTATCATTTCCGATGGCTGTTATACAAAATACTGGCACAGGGTGGGGCTATTTAACATTCCCTGTGGGAAAACCTTCCATTGATATCACTTAACAGGATGAGAATTGTTGTAAATAGGCACTATGAAGGCATATTTTTCCTCTGTATTTTTCTTGTAAAGGTATAATGAAGAAACAATCTTTTAAATCAATAAGCATAAGAAGCCATCTTTTAGGTAATAGAGAAGGCAAAGGAATTCCAGACTGTGGAAAGCCCATTGGCTGAATTACCTTATTAACAGCTCTTAGATCTGTTATCATTCTCCATTTTCTAGATTTCTTTTTAATAATTAATACAGGAGAATTCCAAGGGCTGGTTGATTCTTGAATATGCTGCGCATTTAACTGCTTCTGTAGCAGGTGTTCTAAGGTCTTCAGTTTCTTTGATGTTAAAGGCCATTGCTCAACCCGTACAGGTTTGTGTGTCAACCATTATAAAGGTAGGGCTGTTGGTGCCTTTGAAAGAACAGCAGCTGTTGTACTCTGTTCTTGTACAATCTGAATGGTCAGTGACTATTTTTTAAAATATTTTCTAATATTTTTCTGAGAAACATGTTAATTTATGTGTTGTTTCTGAAATTGGAGGAATGTTAATTTGAGTATTCCATCAGTGTGACAAATTACATCCTCATAATTCATTGCTATGTTAGCTACATATGGCTTTCATTTTCCTCTCTGTCCTTCTGTCCCTATACATTAGACCCATCTCACACTCTATTTTATCTGAGATAATGTTCCAATAACTAAAAGCTGAACATTTACCTCATGAAGAGGCCAATTTGGATGCCAAGATTCTACTGCAATTATTGTTACATCCACACGTGTCTCCAAGACCTTCAATAACAATTTCATTTGTTTGTATTTTAAATTTTTGTCTATGTTTTTTATAGAAGTTTGCCAAAATATTTGCTTTACAATTTCTCCTGAATTTTTTGTTCTCTCTTCTATAACTGTTCTATCATCCAGAGTGGTGTGGTTTTTTACAGTAGGCATTATGTTTTTTAATGGCTCTGAGAAGGAGTTTTCTCCAGAAAAGGACTGAACCAAATGTTACATGAGGGACTGCAAGAGGCCCCTCAAGGTATTTCCAGATGGCAAACGATTACCTTGACTGTCTCTTGTTGAACTACATTTATTAGTCCAATGTCTGCCCTTGCCACACCTGCATACTCCAGAGGGTAAGGGCATTCTGTTAAGATTATTCTAAGAAAAATCATTGTTTCTAGGAATGCCCTGTTTACAATCTCTTTTTAGGTGACCTCATTTACTGCAATTGAAACACCTGACATTTTGATTTTTCTTCAAACCTCTACAAATCATCTCTCCTACCCCAGTATCATCATGGTTATGAGATTCAATATTGACTGTATCTTAGATCAATTCTGCTAAGGGTGATGATTTTGCCTTTAACAGCCTACTTACCCCTTTGCATTGTACATTAGCATTTTTAAAAGCCAGATTCAATTATTATTTGTCTAGATTCTGAATTTATTGCTGAAGTCAATCTTTGTAAGAAATCAGTAAAGGTTTCTTTTGGTCCCTGCATAACTTTAGTAATGAGTATGTTTTCTTTCCTACTTCTTCAATTATGTCCCAAGAATTCAAGGCCACTGTGTGGCATAAAGCCAGAGTGTGGTCATCATATAGAGATTGCCTTTGTACATTAGCATAACCTCCCTCTCCAAGAAGTTGCTCTTGGGAAAGTTCCATACCTCTAGCCCTACTTCCTTGTTCAATGGTCTTAGTCTCATCTTTCCATCAGGTCCTCCACTGTAATTGAGTATCAGGCTCCAAGGCTTCTGTAACCAAGCTGGGTCCAAGACTGTCTTGGTTACACAGAGAAACTCTATTGCAAAAAAAAAAAAAAAAAAAAAAAACCTATTATTAGCTATTTCACACCTGTGTGTGTTTGTGCATGAAAGTCAAATACTGCCCACTCTCTCTCCTACCTCTCCACTATCGTGGTCCACAATTCCAACAAATTTCTCTATTATGTTCTTCTCTATTTGTTTTGCTTGGGACCCACTGAGACTGACCAGCGCCATATGTGAAACAGTGGGTTTGGAGCTATGTGTTGGTGCCTGGTGGGCTCAGCAGAGGACTACAGCTAAAGACAGTGATTCTTCTTCTACAATCCATCCATTACCAACATTTGAGAAGTAAAGGGTGGGCCCTGTGAGCCTTTCCCTTTCCTAGACTGATTGTGGTCTAGTGTGAGGTCCATGCAGGTCAGTACAGCTGCTGTTGGTTACTGATTACAATAGCTGTATGGAATCTGGACAACAGCATGCCTTAGCCCTGCCTCCTCTTTCCCTTCTTATTCCCTCTCCTCCTCCTCTTCCTTCATGTTCCCAGACACATAGATGGGAGGTAACTGAGCTTTTTCGACCTGCGACCACATACCTCCCTTATTTTCTGCATGTGGGACAGCAAGAGTCTCTGCATTCACCATTGCATTAAAAAATAATTTCTATATTTTATCTAAAAACCACCTTTAGCGTCTGAGTCACAGAAGACTAACTTGTTTCTCAGTTAGGAAAATGACTAGACCACCATCTAGTGGTGAGAGCAGTACAGCGCAAAACGAATTCGGCCCTGGGCTGTTAGCAATAGAGTGCCCACTGACTTCTGGAGAATCCTTTGTCTTTTCAAAACCCAAGTTCCTGAAATGTCTCTCCCCAAGTCACAACTGCAGTATTTGGTTTTGATTTGTTATATTTGTGTCAGCGATGGGACGTTGGCATCTGAATTTACCCTGTTATCCTTTGGTGTAAGTATGTAGACCAGGTAGTCAAGTCGAGGTTAGGCTGCCTGTCTTTTATCCGAAGGGTTCAGAACTCACTGTGGGGGTCAGATACCTGGGTGCAGCGTCCTCCTAGATCCAGTTCTGGTCCAGGCTGGCAGCGAGCATGTGGGGAGGCTGTGCAGAGCGGGTGCAGGGCAGCCTGACAGCTGGAGCTGTGTGGAAGGCAGCCTGAGATCGAGTGGGAGGGAAGGTTCAGTGGGGCGGGGATATTCACCCGGAAAGAGCAATTGGGAGGGTGTTGGATCTTAGGTGGGTGGAAGTGGGAGGATTTAGAGGAGTGACGAAAACGGAAGCTGTGAAACCTAATGAAAGAGGACTAGGAAGTGGACAGAAGAGCCAAAGCCAGAAGTGGCAATTGCCGGCTCCCTGTCGTTGCTCCGGGTCCTGCACGGTGGGGGATCGCATGGTGCAGACCTGGGTGCGGAGGACACGGCGGAGTCTCGCGGGGACACGAAACCTCCCCGAAGCCGCAGTCGCAACGCAGTGGCGGGAACCGCAGCCCGGCGGCCCTGGAACCTCCCAGGTCAGAGGAGCTGCGGGGCTGGGACACGGGAGGGGAGGGACCGGGGGTGCGAGCAGTTTCTCTGCTGTTCATAAGGAAGCCGGATCCGAAATTCTGCTGTGGGTGTCTTCCCTTGGCGATAAATTTCAGATAATGTTAACTGGAACAATCCTGATGGTTTTTTCATTGATCTTCTGATTGTCAAAATATTCTCAGAAAAACAACCCACTAGAATATCTGAATTTATGTGTTGATATTTGTAAACACGGTTCTCTTTTATTATGGTGGAAAAGACAAATTTACATTCATCCACGCCAACTATCGTGTTAAACCACTTCGCTGTTCAAGAGAATGGCACATAGAACTAGGGATTTGGCATTCACGGAGAGCTTTTATATATTTGTCATAAAATGAACGCCTGCAAATTAAATTGAATTCAAAATTATATTTTTGCGAGTTCCATAGATATGGTTGTAAACATTAACATTTAAAAGTAAACTTTTTGTCTGCCATTAAATTTTCATCTGACACGTATACACTTTGTGATGTAAATGGAGCATTTTGAAAAGTGTCTTTGACAGGTTTGGTGGCACACACCTTTAATCCCACCACAGGGGAGGCAGAGGCAGGTGGACCTCAGTGTGTTAGAGGTCAGCCTGGTCTACCTAACAAGTTCCAGGAGAGCCAGAGCTTCATGGTGAGACCCTGTCTCAAAAAAGAAAGAAAAGAAAACAGCAATGTGTATGTATTTTTGTGCTGATTTGTTAGTGTGCAACTTAGAGCCTGGGAAAGCACAGTATACTTTCTTGCCTATTAGGTCACAGTATTTTCACAGTTAGAAAAGTCGTTATCAGCCACATGGTGGTGATGGCACACTCCTTTAATCCCAGCATTTGGGAGGCAGAGGCAGGTGGATCTGGGAGTTCCTTGTCAGCCTGGCCTACAGAGCAAGTTTAAGGAGAGCTGGATCTACACAGTGAAACTCTGTCTCAGGGAGAAAAAAAAAAGTAAAAAGAAATGGAAAGGTATTATAGTATAGGATAATGTTAGAAAGCAGCTTTTGAATAATTACAATAACTTATCTACATAAGAAAAAAATGTCTAGAGGAATCTTTTCTCTCCTTGGTTAAAGAAAAGCACTCTGTCCACGGACACATGACCAAACTGTTATTTTTGGTTCTTGTGTTTGCTGTGTTTGAGTCCTGAATTCATTGTGTTGCTCTCTCTGGATCAAAACTCACTTTGTAGTCCAGGCTGGACTCAAACTTACCCCGTTCCACCCACATCTGTCTCCCCAGTGTTCAAACTGTAGTGTTTCATTTTGTGGTCTGTTGACAGCCAGCGGTGTGACTGTGGACTTCTCCCAGGAGGAGGGGCAATGCCTGGACCCTGCTCAGAGGGTTTTGTACAGATACAATTTTGCAGAATTGCAGCAGTCTGGTTTCTGTGGGTGAGAACAGCTTGCCTGCAGTCTTCCTTGCTCCTCCTTAGGGTTTCTTGGCAAATTGCTCTGCAAGTGTGTGTCCGTTTGAGAGGTGTAAGGCTTCTATCATATTGGGTCTGTTATAAATTCAGAGTGTCAGTAGTGTATGATATTCTCATCCCAATCATTCAGTTCCATTTCTGTCCCTGAGATTTGACTGAACTGTGATTGGAAGTGGCATTCAAGTTACTCTACTAACTGAAAATGCTTTCTAAATATTATCAGTATTCTGACCCTGCATGACAATTGAGGAATTACTTGTATAATCCTGTATTTTTTTTTTTTCTCTTTACTCAGCACAATACTGTGTAAGAAATCCAGGTGCTTCCTGAACAATCTCTTTCCCATGTGCAGGTCTCACTGATCACCCAGACCTGCTCACCTGTGCTGCAGAACAAAGTGGCCTGGAAGGAGAGAGGAGACAGGAGCTAAGGGTCCAGGTATAGTGAAGATATTGGTGAAGGAGTGGAAAGGGGATCAAGTGAATGTGGAAGTGGGACATGAAATCAGTTTTGCCACATTCTGTTTCACTAGAAATAATTCTGGAGATTTCCACTGAGAACGATCTCAGAAAGATATCCTGCAGTAGGTGTAAAAACAGGTTCTACAGAAGCACTGATACGAGAGAGGCAAGTAAAATTGTAACTGAGTATGTTTGTGAGTGATGCTGCCCATGTCTTCATAACAGTATTCATTGATTTTCATTTTTATGATTATAGTGTATTATAAAATAATCAAAAATTAATATCTCTAGGTTTATTTATTGTTTTCATAATCCTGTAGCTTTTGAAATTCTAACACATTTCTGTACCTTTTACTGTTAATGTCTCCATTTCTGAAAATAATGCCAATATAGTTTTGGTTTTTTTTTTTTTTTTTTTTTTTTTTTTTGTTTTTTCGAGACAGGGTTTCTCTGTGTAGCTTTGCGCCTTTCCTGGAGCTCCCTTTGGAGACCAGGCTGGCCTCGAACTCACAGAGATCTGCCTGCCTCTGCCTCCCGAGTGCTGGGATTAAAGGCGTGCGCCACCACCGCCCGGCCGCCAATATAGTTTTATAAGAAATCAGGAACTATATTTACACACTGTTAAACTCCTTTGTGTGCCTCCCAAGTACTGGAAGCAAAGGCATGAGATCCCAAGTGCTGGGATTAAAGGTGTGTGCCACTACTGCCTGGCCTCCATGGCTAGCTAGTGGCTTAGCTCTGCACTCTGATCTTCAGGCAAGCTTTATTTGTTAGATCACAAATAAAATATCACCACAGTAGAGCTTTTAAATATGTACATATTGGCCCTTAAAACTGCTGTTGCACACAGTCTGTTCGATCCATTTGCCTACTTATCGATTATATTATCATTTGCTTCCTTTGTGTTTTTGATAGGTTCTGTATTATCCATTGTAGTATAAATAGATAGCTATTAAGTGTATCTGCTGTATAGACTGTCTCTTCATACTTTTAATTATTACCATTTACCTGGATGTTTCTTATTTTACCCAGTACTATTTGTCTGGTTCTGCTCTTGTTTCAAGTGTTCACCTTTGTGTTACTCTGCAGGATTCACTGTTTTAGATCATACATGAAGGTTGATGATTCATTATATGGTAGGAGAGATTTGAACCCAGGCTCATGTTTTTATATTGGGATAGATACTTTTCCCAGTGCCACTATTTGAAGAGGGTATCTAATCTGCAACATATATTTGTGGTATTTTGGTGACGTTCACCTGGATATTGCTACTGGGCATGTTCTGGATCTGTTGCTGTATTGGTTGCTCTGATCTGGAATCACACTGGGATAGCTTGAGCATTGAAACATTTTCCTAGGGCTGCTCTGTACCCAGGGAATTTATGTCAACATAAATTCTAGGTTTCTCTGTACTATTTCTGTGAAGGTTATTGTGGGAAGTTTAAATGTCATGAGGTTTGAACTGGTGATATAAACCATCTACCTCTAGGAGGCAACCACGGATAACAGCAATAGCCTAAAATGTTTTGAGAGTCTCTTGGACAGCTGTGACAAACAGCTTCAAAACAGGCTTCTTACACTGGTGTTGGTCATTTTCTTAGAAAATCCGTGGCTCTGGTGGGGAGCATTATCAGGCCAGATGGGGAATTTTCATTTACACTCTAAGTATATATGCATAGTCAGATTTACATGTATTGTAGGCATTTTTCCTAGATGGGTAATATTTAATGAATAGTTGGATTCCTTATGACTGTTTAGAAATCCTTGCCCTCCTTCTTCTGTTTATATCTGTCCCTTCTCCATAGTTAAATCCCTCCCTGTCTTTCCATTTCTCCCTTCAGATCTCTTGTTCCCTATTACTCCTGTCTCTATTACTCACCCACACCCCACAATATTCTCTTCTTACTTTCCTGGTCACTGCAGTTACTCCAGGTTGTGTACTCACATCTGAACATTTGGAGCTAGGAACTTCCTATGAGAGAGAACATGAATGCATTGTCTATCTTTCTGGGTCCAGGTAACCTCACTCATATGATCTTTTCTAGGTCCATCCATTTAGCTGCAAAACTCATGATTTCAATGTTCTTTGCAGGTGAATAATATTGCATAGTGTATATGAACCCCATTTTCATTATCCGTCTGTCAATTAGGGACATATAGGTTGTTTCCCTTTTGTAGCTATTGTGAGTAGAGCAGCAGTGAACACGGCTGAGCAAGTATCTGTGAAGTGGGATATTGAATTCATTCAGCAAGTGCCAAGGAGTGGAGCAGTGGGTCATGTGCTATATTAACTTGAGGATTTATTTAATTGAGGATTTTCTATATTGATTTTGAGAGTGGCTAGATATTTTTTTGATGGAGTTCTTACTCTCTGTGCTTTTGCTTTTGATGTTACTGCTGGTTGGATTATTGGGAACATTCCTCTTCCTTCTCTGTGAGAATTATTGCTTTACTGTCTTGCCTATGGATGATTACTTCCCAGTTTTCCTATATTTATCTATCCCTTACATGAAATTTATTATTTCCCATGTTCTCATGGATACTCCCTCTGATTTTCCTGTATTTGCCTTTGATATATTGTCTGCTGTCCTGCTTTGTTGAAATGAATTGTCTTGCTTCATAAATATCTTGAACTACACTTACGTCTTTATCAGTTCTAATATAGATGTAACAATATGGTTGATAGTGACTTTTTTTTTCTCCAAGCTTCAAATGTTGTTCCGTACTCTTCCGGCTTTGGGATCATTGACCAGACACCTGGTGTATTCTGTTGCTTGGGTCTTTTCATATGGTTTAATATTGTTCTGTAAGCTTTCAGTATTAACTTTTGCTTTTTCTTTTTGACCCTTTATATGAAAAGGCAGCAAGTCATCTATTCATTGTTCCTGAAAGAAAAACTCAAAGAAGAGAAACAGAAAGAAATGGCTGATTCTCCAGTAAGCATGTCCCAGGTCAGTGGTCATGTCCACTCTTTGTAGAAATGTTATATATTCAGATATTGCAAGCCTTTAATTTTCTGCTTCTCATAATTTTTTTTAATTTTACTATGAAAAGTGTTTAAACAACAAAATCACACACTGAAATTAACCAGACCTAAAGACTATACAACTCAAGGTACTTTTTTAAAAATAATTTATTTAACTTTATGTGCATTGGTGTGAAGGTGTTATATCTCTTGAAATGGAAGTTACAGTTGTGGGTTGCCATGTGCATGCTGGGAATTGAACCTGGGTCCTCTGGATGAGCAGCCAGTGCTCCTAACCCCTGAGTCATCTCTCCAGCCCTCTCAATGTACAGTAAGAATAGTCATTGGGAACAGAAGTTCTGGAGCCTCACATGGAATTTTATATTTATATTTTGCTGCAGGCCACAGAAATATATCATAAGAACTCAGCTGGTTATGGCAAAGTCACTACCTGGAGGGATCAGGGAATTCCTCTAGAGGAAGCCAAATCCCAAGGAATTTTTGGTGTTACTTGGCTTGTTATATATCAGCTGTCTTCTGTTATGAAAATCATGTGTGCCTTCATAGTTTTTCCAATTGACTTTTCCCTTAGAAGGGCTAACAGTGTGGACTGATCACTCTCTGGACATACACATTCCAGGTATTTGGAGAACAGCCTCAGGAAAGGCTTTCTCTGGAATCAGATATCTCCCTTGGCCACTTTCAAGGACTAGCAGTAATAACAGTCCACATACAAGTCTCCTGATTTAAGATAAATTCCACAAGGAGACACTGCCTAGGTCAGGTGGACCTTAAGTGATAGCTTTACACAATTTAGCTTGGACCCTCCTTTCATATATATATATATTACTCTCTTTATAGACCTCTAACTCCTTACCTAACCACTTCTAGGAATATTTAGATAACCTTCTGCGCTGACAGCTATGCTCAGCCAGAACCCCAGTTCAAGCCTCCCTGTAATTATCATCATTGGCAGCATCCGGCCAGGTCCATCCCCAGATGGAGGAAAGTACCTTATCAGAGATACCTCTGTACTTTCTAAGAACAGAGTTAAGCATCCAGGCTACCCATTTGAGAAGGCCTGGTGGATGTGCCAATTAAGCTTTGCTTCTTCCTTTCCCAAACCTTAACTCTAGTTCCAGATGTCCCTTTAACTATCACCAGAGGCATCTAGCTGTACACAGGTTGCCTAGCGACTCAGCACACTTTCCCCCACCCTGCAGAAAAAACGGCAGATAGCTTGGACAGATAGGAGCCACAGGAAAAAAGAAGACAGTTTTATTTTCTCCCATTGACCTAGCAACTTATAGATTCTTAACATTTTCTACTAATCACGTTTAAGAGTTTAATAGTTGAGCACATAAGATCCCTCTTCTTAGATATTACCCGAATTTAGCCTTTAGTTTATTCATTTCCCCATTGGTCACTTCCCTTTGGGGTTTCAAATGATAATTAACGATTATTGCCTCTCAATGTGATTCTTATCATCCCTCTGTTTGACCCTGGAAGCCTGGCTTTATATACCAGGACTTCCAGGGCATGGAGAGTCAGAGAAGAGAAAAGAGAATGGAAGAACTAGACGGTTAAGAACTTGCAAGGAACAAACTGAGATGGGGAAGAACTAGATTGTAGGGCTAGAAGTGAGTACCAGAGGAACGAGATGGAAGATGAGGAAGAACCAGATGGGGAAGTACTAGCTAAGTAAGAACAAGCTGAAAAGGACCTAGATGAGGCAGAATTAAGATGAGAGAATTAAGATAGAACTTAGAGGGAGCAATAGATAAGTATAGAGAGAAATCAGGCAAGAAGGGAACTAGGCATGATAACAGAACTGAAGCTGTGTATATAGGATGTTATGCCAGAGGAATTAAAGCAAGTGGACTACAGAGCTCGGTGTGCTGAGATTCTATTTCCTGAAAATAGTCCTCCCCGTTAGTAGTTCTCTCTCCTGAGCCCCTGGGATGTATAATAGTAAGATATTTTAGCTATTAAATATATTTTTATGAACTTATCTGCTACAAAAAAAGAAAAAAAACTATGACATAATTAGAACTAGAAAAACACTTAGCTTTATATCCTTTTCATAACTGGTGTCCATTACCTGACAGTATGAAATGCTGTTATACTCATTGTTATTGTTATAGCCAAAATTCTTTGCCTATAAAGCCAGTCATGAATTCTACCTTTCACGTCTACTCCCTTCTCTTTATGGAATGGCATTGGACCTAGAGTTTAAACATCCCAACTGAGCCTGATAGACTAGAGTCATGTAAGGCCCAAGTACACACAGGATTGATTTGTGTCAGTGTTTTAGCATGATCTACAGCTACAGCGTTTAAAGCCCATTTCGTCATCATGAATATCCCTTCTGAGACATGTCTGCTGTGATCCTGTGTAACATAAACACTGCATCCATAACAGATAGATAATTGTGTCCAGACATTAAATGTCTGTTGTTTTGTGTGTATGCTTGTAAGACTATTGTGTCAGTCTGCTTTCACAGAGGTGAAAAATCCACTATACAATATGACTATATTAGAAATCTTTTTTTTTTAATATCTTCACTCATCTACATCCCTCCAGGAAAGCACTGTGTCCTGTAAAACATAATCAAACTGTACTTTTTTGTTTCAGGGTCTGTTGACATTCAGGGATGTGACTGTGGACTTCCCCCAGGAGGAGTGGGAATGCCTGGACTCTGCTCAGAGGGCTTTGTACATTGATGTCATGTTGGAGAATTACAGCAACCTGGTCTCTGTGGGTGAGAACATTTTGCTTCTAAAATTCCTAACTAATCCTTTGTGTGTACTGGCATTATAGATTGTAAACTCTGATAAGCTGTCTTAGAAACAGCAGGAGACTCGGGAAAGTTTGTTAGTAGAAAAGAACTTTTTCATGGAATTTAATTTTTTGTTAACATTTTCTATGTTAGAGGTATCATGCACCCCTCATTTTGGCTCCACAATGCACTCATAAACTTAGTATCCTATAATATTTACACCCATATATTAGAGCTCCATGTCCACCGTTGTACCTGACATGGTTTTAATTGTGAAAAATACTCAAAATGTGCAAACTGAAAATTCTCCATACACACACACACACACACACACACACACACACATATATGCTGAAGATTCGACAGGAAATAGCAATTGGGAAATCATTCCTCTACTTTGTGTTCTCTTCATGTACTGAGTCCAGTACTGTGTTAGATGTCTGTCTTCTTTCTAAAAATTCTAGCATGGGTCATGGGCTACCTCAGAAAACACATGGATTATTGTGTGCAAGGTAGGCCTGGTCATCTGTCCGGAGCAAATGAGATTGCCCTGGAATGTGGAGAGGAGAGGGTAGCCACAGCCAAGGTGGGCTAGGGAATGAGCAGAACAACAGTGACAGCCTCAAGTGAAATAGAAAGCAAGAGCTGAGGGTGTTCTTGTGATGTTCAGTTCCACTTGAAAGGTTTCTTCTTTTTTAAAAAAAAAGATTTTATTATTTATTTATGTAGATGAATGCTCTATCTGCATGTACAACTTTATATCAGAAGAGGGCATCAGATTCCACTAGAGATAGTTGTGAGCCACCGTGTGGTTGAACTCAGGACCTCTGGAAGAGCAGGTGGTGCTCTTAACCACTGACCCATCTCTCCAGCTTGAAAGGATTCTTGATCATTTAACTTAGTGTAGTGTCCTGGCCCCAGGAAGCATCCTGTCTGTTGTAAATGTTAGAAGATGTTGTGTCTTATGCAGCTGAATTATGATGACAATTCTAGTACAAAATGCAAATTTATTTGACTGTGCTGACATCAGATTGGAATCTTTTTACAAATGTTAAGTCCAACATGAGTCCATGAAGTATGATTATTTTTTAAACTGACTCACCCACACAACACAATACTTTCTTTTTACTTTTATTGTTACTGCAGTTACTCCAGGTTGTATATTCATATCTGAAGATTTGGAGCTAGGAACTTCCTATGAGAGAAAACATGCAGTGTCTGTCTTTCTGGGTCTGGGTTACCTCACTCATATGATCATTTCTAGGTCCATCCTGGAAAACTCATGATTTCTCACCCATGCCTTCCTTGTATACATATCTTCATATTACATCCTTAATGGAAAACACACAGACACCCTTCTGGAAAATAATCTCAGGAGTCCATGTACATAGTGGACTTGAGAATTACCCTATGAGGAAAGTTAAGAAACACAGCAATGTGTGGAGCTCAGACAGTGGAGAATAGAAATAAGCAATAGCTGTCCATGACAGCCCTGCCTCAAACAATCTAGAGCCTCTGGTATCTGGCAGTCTACTTGTTTTGCATCCATTACTTTTGAAGATCTAATGGGTTTTTCTGCAGAAAAATAAACCCTGATATGTTTTTACGTAAGACTTATTCTTTAAAGGAATTGGGTCTTCTGTATAGTACTCCTCTTTGCCTATCACTTAGCATGTACAAACATTGTGAACCTCTTCATCAATTTCTGAGAAGAAATATTTAAAGATAGAGACATGTATTCTAAATATAATCAATCAATGAGCTCCATCCCAAAGCTAATTGCTAATTCTTCAATTTCCTGATTCATCTTTTGCCATTAGACATTTTCAATAAGGATGAGATATCTGTCATATCACAGACCCTTGAAGACTGTTGTGCTGTTTTTGTGAGAATATATTGAAATACAGTGAAAGAAAAATGTCTAGGTAGTTGCTGGTTGACTTATCTTAAGAGAGAACTTAGAGAGACATTCATTTATCATAAGTTTTTATTGCAACAAGTCCTACTAATCTGAACTGTACTCATTTTCAGAGAACTATTGCAAATGTGACCCTATCCATCCACATGTGAAGACTGAAAAGGAGTCTTGTCAGTGTAACGAACTTGGCAAAATGGTTCATCAGTCCTCCAAATGTGCACTTTATAGAACAAGTGAAACTACAGAAAACTCTAATAACTACACATGCAGTAACCACAGGGATGCCTGTGTTGACTCATCGAACCCAGACAGACATGAAAGCATGCACACTGGAGATGACCCTTGCAAATCTAAAGACTGTGAGAAATCTTTAAGTTTGTGTTCCAACCTTACTCAAGATCAGAGACTCTACACTGCAAAGAAGGAGCACAGGCAGGGAGAAGATGATGACTATTTTGCCTCTGCATATAGTCTTTTGCAACAACCAATCTACATTGGAGAGAAACCATACCAGTGTGGTAAATGCAGGAAATGTTTCAGTACCACCTCACGCCTCATTGTACATCAGAGAATTCATACTGGAAAGAAACCCTACAAGTGCAACCTTTGTGGCAAATCCTATAACCAGTGTGCAAATCTTAGAATACATCAAAGACTTCATACTGGGGAGAAACCTTACAAATGCAAAGAATGTGGAAAGTCATTTCGACAGTCCTCAGCTCTTAAAAGCCATCAGAAAATACATACTGGAGAGAAGCCTTACAAATGTAAGGAATGTAACAAATCCTTTGCCCACCATTCCAGTTTCAGGACACATCAGAAAATCCATACTGCTGAGGAACATTGTAGTTGCCAAGAATGTGGCAAGGTCTTTCATCAGCTTTCACACTTTAGAAGACATTATAGACTCCATAGTGGAGAGAAGCCTTACAAATGCAATGAGTGTGACAGATCCTTTACGCACTACTCATCACTTAGATGGCATCAGAAAACTCATTCTCTAGAAATTTTTTACAAATGCAAAGAATGTGGTAAGCCCTTCCTTGAATTATCACATCTTAAAAGGCATTACAGAATTCATACTGGTGAAAAGCCTTACAAATGTGAGGTATGTGACAAATCCTTTACTGTGAACTCAACTCTTAAAACACATCAGAAAATTCATACTGGGGAGAAACCTTACAAATGTGTGCAATGTGACAAATCCTTTACCAAGTGCTCACATCTTAGAAGACATCAGAGTGTTCATACTGGAGAGAAACCTTACAAATGTAAGGAATGTGACAAATCTTTTCCTGAGTGCTCAACTCTTAGAGAACATCAGAAAATTCATACTGGAGAGAAACCTTATAAATGTGGAGAATGTGACAAATCCTTCATCCAGCAATCAAATCTTAGAACACATCATAGAGTTCATACTGGAGAAAGACCTTACATATGTAAGGAATGTGGCAAATCTTTAACTACACGCTCAACACTTAGAGCACATCAGAAAATTCATACTGGAGAGAAACTTTACAAATGTATGGAATGTGACAAATCCTTTACCCATAACTCACATCTGAGAACACATCAGAGAATTCATACTGGAGAGAGACCTTACACTTGTCAGGAATGTGACAAATCTTTTACTACATGCTCATATCTTAGAGCACATCAGAAAATCCATACTGGAGAGAAACTCTACAAATGCAAAGACTGTGACATGTCCTTTCTCCGGATTTCTAGTCTTAAAATACATCAGAAAATTCATACTGGAGAGAAACCTTACAAATGCAAAGACTGTGACAAATCCTTTAATCAGGTTTCAAATCTTAGAAGACATCAGAAACTTCATACTGGAGAGAGACCTTACAAATGTCTGCAATGTGACAAATCCTTTACCCACAAGTCAAATCTTAGAACACATCAGAGAGTTCACACTGGAGAGAGACCTTACAGTTGTAAGGAATGTGACAAATCTTTTACAAGGTGCTCCTATCTCAGAGCACATCAGAAAATTCATACTGGAGAGAAGCTTCACAAATGCAAAGACTGTGACATGTCCTATATCCACCTTTCAAATCTTAGAAGACATCAGAGAGTTCACACTGGAGAGAAAAATAACATTGTAAATAATATGACATAGCATTTTTTTGGTATTCTCTGCTTATAAATTCCAACAGTATACATAATGGAAGCATAAACTTGTGAAAGCCCTTAATGAAGTTTTAAATCTTACAAAATATCACAGAATTTATATTAAATTAAAATCTGTAATAGTAGCTATGTGACTTTTTTTTTTTGTAAATGTGTATGGGTGCTTTGTCTGCAGGTATTTCTGTGCACTAAATGTATGCCTGTTCCCTGTGGGGGCCAGAAGAGGGCATAAGAGTCTCTGAAGCTAGAATTCCAGACAGCTGTAAGCACCTATGTGTGTGTGTTGTGAATTGAGCTCCAGTCCTCCAGAAGAGCAGTCCCATTTATCCAGCCACTGGGAAAGGTGTAATAAAATCATTTCTCTTAGCCAGGTGGTGGTGCCATATGCCTTTAATCCCAGCATTGGGGAGGCAGAGGCAGGTGGATACATGTGAGTTTGAGGCCATCCTAGTCTACATAGCTAGTTACAGGACAGCCAAGGTTATTACATAATGAAATCCCATCCTCAAAAACAAACAAAACAACCTAAGAACAGTTTATCTTGTTCAGCATTCAAGAATTCATAATAATGCCAGGCTAGGTAGTGAATGCCTTTAATCCCAGTACTTAGTTAGTCTGGGGTCATCCTGGCCCACATAGTGAATTCCAGGACTGCCAGGAGTACATAGACCATGTCTCTAAATAAATAAATAAACAAACAAATAAGGACAAAATGTAGTAACATAAAACAATGTAACAAAGACCTCTGATTGTACTGTTCATCACAAAATGTATGCTTCAGAGAAAGCATAGAAAGGTATACCATATATAATCTCCATGTCTTGCTGTTCGTTGGAAATCACATGAACCAAATTCATTGAAATGGACAAATCCTTGACCTAATGCTGAAACTACCAATATAAAGGCAAATTCAATATGAAACAAAACACAAGAAAATGCTCTAATAGTCTCATCTTTTGTTTTCTTTGAAAATCTAGAGTCAAACCTTAAAATATCAAGAAGGTGAGAAACTGTAAAGAGATAAACTGTACACATGACAACACAGGCATATCACAAAGAGAATCCACAAGGGCTCTGGGCTTGGTGGATCTCTGTGAGCTCAGCCTGATCCACAGTGCAAATTCTAAGACAACCAGAGCTATACAGAAAAACCCCATTTAGAAAAACCAAATCTTTAAAAAAAAAAAATTCTGAGGACATGCCGAAATTCATTTTGAATACTGAAGAAATATGTGTATTTACTTCACACTGTTAAAAAAAATTATATAGCTTCCATTAACTGTTAGTAGTCCCTCATGAAGATAAAGGAGACTCATAAGACCCACCCTGAGCCATGAAGAAATGGTAATTGCCCCGATCTTACACAGTCGTCTGTTCTTAGTACTTTCTGAACAGTTACGAGTCTACCTACATGAAGAGGAGTCTTCTTTCACCAAGGTTGAGAGTAGTACAAATTGATAATTATAAACATGAATATTTAGATGACTCTTGAACAACATGATCTTGAACAAAACATCAATAAGTTCTTCCATTGGACCTATACTTCCCAAGCCTTGGTTTGTGACCGTGGCATGAATTCCTCTCTATGGAGCAGGACTCAAAACCTAACAAGAGAGAAGTTGGTTATGCCCATAAGCAGTCATGCCAGTATTGCACAAGTGCACAAATCTTGCCCAGTAGGTTGCTATTGTAAGATGTAGGATCCAGGGGTAAGTAAGGCCACTGATATCATTTCTCTGCCAGCAGCCTATGAGAGGTGACCAGGAAGGAGAGTTCCCTGGTAAGTTCAAGATTGCTCTCTATCTTGCAACCAAAGTATTTGGTGTCTTCAGCAACACCATGTATTTAGGGTGTCTAAACAAGAGCACTGGCAATGACCTATTTTGTTTGGGGTGCATCTGTGACCTTCCTGACCAAGTAAGTCCTATTTATTTATTATTTATTTATTTATTTATTATGTTCCTGGTACAGAGAGTTCCATTTAATAGCCCTGTTGTCTCTGTGACCTTCCTGACCAAGTAAGTCCTATTTATTTATTTATTTATTTATTTATTTATTTATTTATTTATTATGTTCCTGGTACAGAGAGTTCCATTTAATAGCCCTGTTGTCTGGGAGCAGCATTATTTACCCATGTGGGACACATCTGCTCAAAGTTTTAAAATTATGTTTACTATTAACCTGTGAGACAATGGAATTTCATGAGGCTTCTTCATACATCCTTTTGGTTAACTCACCCATTCTTCCTCCTTTCTTCCTGTCTCATGCCCAGTTAAACATTTAGCACACGTTAACATTTATAGCACATATGTTCTACCATCCTCTATTGTATTATTTACTTCTGTTGCAAAATGATAGATTCCCATGTAGTTTCTTCATGGACATCTTGCTTGAGTTGACCTTTCAACAGCTCCCACTCTTGCTACCACACCACTAAATACTTGAACCATTCTGCCCCCATAATACCCACTCTCTAATTTCATATTGCCTATATTCTACTATGTATCCTCTCTTCTTGCATCTCCCTACTAATGATTCATGTATAGCTTCCTGACTTCTACACATAGTCTTACTAACACACACACACACACACACACACACACACACACACACACACACACACACACACACAAAGTTTGAAGCTATGACCCACATTTGGAAGAGAACATGTCAGGTTTGACCTTTGGGGACTAAGTGGCAGCACTCATCATATTGTCTTGTTGCCTACATTTAAATCTAGATTTCACACTCTGATTTTTATTTACAACTAAGTAATAGACATTTGTAGATGTCTATCACATTTTAATTTACCCATGATCAGTTGATGGACATCTGGGGTGGTTGCATATCTAGATACTGTCAGTAAAGCAACAATGAACATGATGGGCAAATGCTCACTGGTAAGATGGCAGTCCTTAGAGTTCATGCTCAGGAGAGGTTACAGTTTTTTTCTGAGATTAAACACCTCCATCTTGGAAAAAACTCCTTATTAAAACGCTGGATATTAACAGACAGGTAAAAGAACGGTTCTCTATGTGAGGTGATACAATCAGTAAAACAGGGAATCTCCCAAAGCTTAGAAGTAGACACAAGCCAGGCAATGGTGGCGCACACCTTTAATCCCAGCACTCGGGAGACAGAGCCAGGCAAATCTCTGTGAGTTTGAGGCCAGCCTGGGCTACCAAGTGAGTTCCAGGAAAGGCACAAAGCCTCATAGAGAAACCCTGTCTCAAAAAACAAAAACAAAACAAACAAACAAAAAAGAAATAGACAAAAGATTGAGGAAGTTGCAGAAACTGGCAAGATTTACTAGGGAGGTCCTGCCTCAAGCACATATAATCAGTAAGGACTGCTGACACTGTCAGACAAGCTGAGCTGCACAGAAGATGCTCAGACAAGGGATGGAGCAGACACAGTCAAGCTGTCTGGACCAGACAAGACAAGCTGCCTGGAGGAGGTAATGAGTGACTTGAAAGACATGTCCAACCTCCCTTGAGCTTTTCAGTGATTCCCTTGTTTCCAGCATCATTAGACATCACCCTCACAAGGTGATGCAGCTGTAATTGAGTCCTTTGTGCTTCTATAAGTAACCACTCACCCACACTCTTGAATGTCAGCCCAATAAAACTCACTGGTCAACTTGACTTTAGAGATGACTCAGTGGTTAAGAGTACCATTTGCTCTTTCAGAAGACTCCCTTTGAATTCCCAGCACCCTCACATAGGCACTCAATCTGTAACCTCAACTCCGGAGCATCCAATGCCCTCCTCTGGCCACACTGAGCACCAGGGAAACACATGGAACCCAGACATGCATGAAGACAAAACAGCTCTAATTAAGAAAACAAACAGAAACCTCATTGGTTCACCAACTTAAACTTTGGTTTGGTTTGTCCCAGCTTTGGTTTGTCACTGGTCCCTCAACTGTGATACGTAGATGTTGTCATTGTTTCCATAGGAATAGTGTCACACATCAGTGCTTTGTGTCACACTGTAGTTTCCTTTCTTTCATTTATTCATTTATTGGGGTGACATCCAGACTAATTTCAAAAGATCATTCTCTGGTTCTCATTCTCACAGCAGTGTATGACCTCTTTTCCCTATATTTATGCCAACATTAGTTATTTTTCTTTTTCTATTTTTTCTTCAAGACAGGGTTTCTCAGTGTAGTTTTGGTGCCTATCCTGGATCTCGCTCTATAGACCAGGCTGGCCTTGAACTCACAGAGATCCTCCTGTCTGCCTCCTGAGTGCTGGGATGAAAGGTGTGCACTACCACTGCCTGGCATTATATGCATGTTTTCAGTGCTGACTATTTGGTATTGAATAACCAGTTGGTGTGCTCTTCTCTGAGGGAGACTATTTCTCATGCTCCCAGCATCCTCCGGTTGCCTGTAGTTCTCTGTGTAGGGTTGAGATATTGTGGGCTTTTCCCCATCTTCTTTGGCATGCACACATTTGGGAGGTCGTGTTGGAGATTTATAGACAAAGCTTCTAGCATTGCTAGGTATGATGGTTATTCTTGATTGCCAACTTGACTACATCTGGAATGAACTACAATGCAGAAATGGAGGGCACACCTGTGAGATTATTTTTGCTTGTTTTGAAGGAACTGAATCCACTTTTAGTCTATAGCTTTGAGATTGGAAGCCAAATGCCATTAATCTACATCTTGAGTCTGAAGGACACACACCTTTGATCTGGCCCACACCTTCTGCTGGAAGACTATATGAAGACATGGAAAGAGGAATCATTTTGCTCACTGCCTGTTTGTTTGCTCCTTTTCTTGCTAGCACATCCATTCCTTCACTGGCATTGGAGCCTACTTCTTTGGGATTCCAGCATACTGAAGACCAGTCGAAACATCCAGCTTTGTGGACTAAGCAACTACTGGATTTTTAGACTTTCTGTTACAGCCAACTATTGTTGGATTAGCTGGACAGCAGCCTGTAAGTCATTCCAATAAATCTCCATTATATATATTCATTCTGTAAGTTCTGTTACACTAGAGAACCCTGACTAATACACTAGGAGACACAATCTCACAACAAACTCCCTGGTCCTCTGCCTCTTTTAATCTTTATACTCATTCTTCAAAAATGATACTTGAGCCTTAGGTGCAGGAGTGTTTTACAGATGTATCCAGTGGGCCTGGTCTCCACAACTCTGCATTTTGATTAGTTGTGGATTTTTGTAGTGGTTTCTGTTGAAAAGAGAAGTTCCCTTGATGAGGGGTGAAGATTAAGCTTACCTGTGGGTATAAGGGAAAATGTTCAGTTATTTGCTAGTGATTGTGATGGTTTAGTAAATGGTACTTGTTTCTTGTCCTCTAAAATTTTTGTCTTCACCAGCACCTGTAGGTAGCAAGATTTCTAGTACTACTCACAGTTTCTATTTTATTAAGAGGATCTTAAGTCCAATGAAAGAGATGTTGGTTACCACCAAGGTATACTTGCCACTACTACATTCTTAGGGCTACTGTTCCAGGATGACAGTTGATGTGATGTGTAGACATCATAGCTGGCTAGGACTGTTTGTTGGCCCCCTCCTCTGGAAGCTTGCATGATGCTTCTGGTACCATGAAAGCTCTTCCTCAGGGAACAATTTACGTTGTTTTAAGACAATGTCTCTGTTTATCTCCAGCTGTCAGAGACTTACTGTGTAGAGCTGGCTGGCCTTGAACTCAGAGTTCCCCTTGCCCCTCCCTTCTGAGTGCTGGGTTAAAAGGCTTGCATGACCTTGCCCAACATTACTTTTTGTTGTTATATTTTTTTGCTATTTCCTGTGTACCCTTTGCTGACCTGGAACTTACTCTGTAGGCCAGGCTAGGCTTAAACTCACACAGATCTGCCTGCCTTTGCCTCCTGGGTGCTGGGATTAAAGGTGTATGCCACTACCTTTATGTCTTGACAATTAGCCAAGATAACTGCACTGCCTACATGATAGAAATGTGTGATCAACTGGATGTCTTGTTAACTGACATCAAAGACTTCTGTTACACTAAATTGGAAACTAAGTGAAATAGATGAATATAACATACCAAATTTAAAGCAACATAAAATAGATATGTTTACAGAACATCAGTAGCAATGTGACTAAAGCAGTTATAAAATGTCACCCTTCAAAGAACCCTATGACCAGACTGACAGGATTCAATCAGAACTCCAGCCAGGTGGTGGTGATGCCTGCTTTTAATCCCAGCACTCGGGAGGCAGAGGCAGGCGGATCTCTGTGAGTTCCAGGCCAGCCTGGTCTACAAAGTGAGTTCCAGAAAAGGTGCAAAGCTACACAGAAAAACCCTGTCTCGAAAAACAAAAAACAAACAAACAAAAAAAAATATCCAGAGAAAAACTAACAGCAAAGATACTTAAAATACTAATTGACACAAAAAAGGAAGACTTTGTGGCTCACAGTATTACCTGTTATTTTTATCAGTTAATGAGCTGAACATGGTAGCATATACCTTTAAATCCAGCATTTCAGAGGCCAAGGTAGATGGATCTCAGTGAGTTCAAGGCCAGCCTGGTCTACAAAGTGAATAATAGACAAGTCATGGCTATTAAACAGAAAAGCCCTAAACAAACAAATAAGTAAACAAACCACCAGATAATGATACAGCCAAAAAGAAACTACAGACTGGTATATTCATTTAAAAAACTTCTGAGCTATGGATGGTGGCACATGCCTTTAATCCCAGCACTCCTGAAGAAGAAGCTGGCAGATCGCTGGGACTTCAAGGCAAGCACTATCTACTCTAAAAAATCGGGTTCCAGGATGGCCAGGGTTACACATAGAAACTCTGTACCCCCCCAAAAAAACCAACCACAACAAAGTCTATTATTAGATATTTCACATCCGCACACATCTATATGTATATACACACACTCTGTGTGTGTTTGTGTGCCTGCACCTCAAAAACTGCCCACTCTAACCTTCTACCTCTACTATCCTGGTCCACAATCCCAACAAATCTTTACTATGTTCCTCTCTGTTCATTTTACTTGGGACCCACTGAGATTAACCAGGGCCAATGTGAGACTGTGGGTTTGGAGCTATGTGTTGGAGTCTGGTTGGCTCAGCAGAGGACTACAGCTAAAGGCAGTGATTCTTCTCCTACAATCCATCCATTTGCAACTTTTGAGAGGTAAAGGGTGGGTCCTGTGAGCCTTTCCCTTTCCTAGACTGATTGTGGTCTAGTGTGAGGTCCATGCAGGTCAGTACAGCTGCTGTAGGCTACTGATTACAACCGCTGTGTGGAGTCTAGAGAATGGCATGTCTTAGCCCTTCCTCCTCTTTCCCTTCTAATTCCCTCTCCTCCTCAACCTCAGTGTTCCCAGAGCCACTGACTTTAGTGGGAGAGAAAGGTGTTAGGGAGGGGAGGGTGTTGGCCCTTGGTGAGTGTAGGTGGAGGATAGAGAGGCCGGAGGAGAAGTTAGAGGAGTGACATAACAGGACGCTTCCTTATTTACTGCATGTGGGACAGCAAGCGTCTCTGCATTCACCATTGCATTTTTTAAAAAAAGTCTGTATTTTATCTAAAAACCACCTTTAGCATGAGAACTTGTTCCCGAGTTAGTAAAATGACAAGACCACCATCTAGTGGTGAGAGCGGTACAGCGCGGGATGTGCTTAGCCCTGGGCTGATAGCGGTGGACTGACCACTGACTTCTGGAGACACCTAATTCTTTTCAAAATCCAAGTTCCTGATGTGTCTCTCACAAGTCACAACTGCAGTATTTGGTTTTGGCTTGTCATGTTTGTGTTAGCGATGGGACGCTGGCATCTGAATTTACCCTGTTATCATTTCTATAAATTGTAGCCCGAGGGGGCTGGTAGTTAAATCGAGGTTAGTTTGCTTGTTATTTATCTAGAAGTATCAGAATCACTGTGGAGGTCAGATACCGGGGTGCAGCGTCCTCCTAGATGCAGTTCTGGTCTAGGCTGGCAGCGAGCATGTGGGGAGGCTGTGCAGAGCGGGTGTAGGGCAGCCTGACAGCTGGAGCTGTGTGGAAGGCAGCCTGAGACCGGGTGGGAGGGACGGTTCACTGTGCGGCGACACACAACCGGAAACAGAGGATGGGTGGCTGTTGGTGTTTACATCAGTGTAGATGAAGGGAGGGGAGTGGGAGGGAATAGAAGAGTGACGTAAACGGAAGCTGGGAAACCTTTAGAATAAGACCAGCTAAATTGAAGAGCTGAAGGCAGAAGTGTCAACTTTCCATTCCCTGTCGTTGCTCCGGGGCCTGCACTGTAGGGAACCACGTGGTGCAGACCCGGCGAGGGGTCGCGGGGGACGCGAAATCTCCCCGGAGCCGCAGTCGCCGCCCGGGCGGCCTGGGAAAGTCACCAGTCAGCAGCGCAGTGGCGGGAACCGCAGCCCGGCGGCCCTGGAACCTCCCAGGTCAGAGGAGCTGCGGGGCTGGGACACGGGAGGGGAGGGACCGGGGAGCATTTCTTGGTTGTTCATAATAAAGCTGGATCCGAAGTTCTGCTGTGGATATCTTACCCTTGTCATCCTGGAACTCACTCTGTAGACCAGGCTGGCCTAGAACTCAGATGCATCCAATTGTGCCTCCCCACCACAGCCCGGCTGCCATAATATCGTATAAGGACACCCTAGTAGAATATTTCAATTTAATCTGTCGATATTTGCAAACACGATTCTCTTTGCTTTGCTGGAAAGGAAAATGCTCTTGAAATCTACATTCATCCACGCTAAATCCCATGTTATAGGTGGGTATCTGAGGACTTGGCATCCCTGCAAAAGTCTTAGGTATTAGTCATGAAAAGAAGTAAGGTTTTTTTCAGAGCAAGGGCATCTTTGCAGTCGGGAGACAAGGAATAACAAACACAAAGGCACTCCAGGAAACAACACTCACACAAATTTAATGAAGACACCACAGAAAAGTGGTTGCCACTGTAAGTCATGAGACATCAGAGGGCTAAGTGGAGGGTCGGCTTTTATAGTCTTTGTAGTGTGTGCTGTGACCTAGTGGAAAAGTACATTGGGGCCGGAAGTACTGCTTGGCGATGAAGGCTGAAACATTGGCCATTAACAGGGACTCTGTATTGCTAAAAGAATTTTTCTTGATGAGGTGTGAGAACTACATTTATCTCTGTGAATAAGGAAAATATTCAGAATGCAGTTAGGGATTATGCTGATTTGGTAAAATAGTGGTTGTAGTTTCTCCTCCAAGATCCATGCCTTCAATAGCCCTAGGGAAACTACCTAGGTTTCTAATACCAGGCATGATTTCCCTCTTGTTGAGAGGGTCTTAATGCAATAAGAAGCTGTTGATTACCACCAAGGTCTGTGTGCCACTCTTGCACCCTTAGGGCTATCATGCAGTGCAGATCATTGTTGTGGTTCATGGGTGTCATAGCTGGGTAGGACTGTTGACTGGCTCCCTCCATTGGAAACTTGAATGTTACCTTCTAGTACCATGAAAACTAGTCTCCAGGGAGGAGGCTTTAAGGTCATAACTATCTCTAGTCCTTTGGGATCTGTGTCTGAAGTGCATGGCTTCTTCAAAAAGAGACTCACCTTCTACCTCTGTGAGGCAACCATGAGCGACATCAATAGGCTACAGTGTTTTGGGAGTCTCTTGGACAGCTGTGACCATTAGCTTCAAAGCAGGCTTCTGATGCCTGGAGTTCTGGTTACTGCAGTAACTCCAGGTTGTGCACTCACATCTGAAGATTTGAAGCTGGGAGCTTCCTGTGAGAGAGAACATGCAGTGTCTGTCTTTCTGAGTCTGGGTTACCTCACTCAATATGATCTTTTCTAAGTCCATCCATTTAGCTGAAAAGCTAATGATTTTAATATCCATTTTTTGTTTTGTTTTGTTTTCAAGACAGGGTTTCTCTGTGTAGTTTTGGTGCCTGTCCTGGAACTCACTCTGTATCCCAGGCTGGCCTCGAACTCAAGCAGATCTGCCTGGCTCTGACTCCTGAGTGCTGGGACTAAAGGCTTGCGCCACCACCGCCCAGTGATTTCAATTTTTTTTTAACAGCTGAATCACATTCCATAATGTATATCAATCACATTTTCATTATCTATTTGTCACAGGAAGGACATTTAGGTTGTTTCCCTTTTGTAGCTATTGGGAATAGAGCAGCAATGAACAAGGGTGAGCAAATACCTGTGGAGTTCAATGTGGAGTCCTCTGAGGATATACCAAAATACAATTAACAAATTAAAAAATTTGTTTAAAAGAAAAGAAGAAAAAGACAATTACTAGTTTTAAATACTTTACATTGGATTGGATTGTTTTATATTGTATACAAATTTGAAATTCATATTGTTAGAAAATGTTATATGTATACTTCTAATTGAAATTATACCGTTCATTTAACAATGCAATTTTCTGATCCTTGAATGTTATTATTACCAACTATTAGGATATAAAGAAATGAAAGTTAGTAGTTAGAATTACAATAGAACTTGTAGTCATATTAGATATGTTTTAAAAATTGAGCAGATATATTTTAGATAGACAGGTCATCTTCAAACCCTTCAGAGATCTATAGAATATGGCATTTAAAATGTTTTAATAACTTAGAAAATTTTTCTTTTTTGAGACATGTCGGCTCCTGGCAGTACCAATCTACTTCAGAGGAAATATGGGCATTGAAGAAACTGCATATGGAGTTAACTTTCATTGTGGCAAAAGTTAGCCACTGGACAACAAAGTATCCTTGAATTAACAGGACAAAATGGACAGACAGAACACGAAACAAAGGACTACTGATTCTTGCCAAACCAAGTGTGGTTATGACTTTGTCAAAAGGCATCTTCTGAGGCCAGGACAATATGGAACCATCCCTGAAGTGGCTTTTGCAATCCGGCAAAGGTACAGTGCCCTTTTCTTCGAAGGCAGCTGAACAGGTGGTGGGCCAATGGCTTCTGTTATACAATGGAACAGCAGCTGAAACAGTTATTCTTGAAGAGTAACTAATCTCACGCCTCTCAACAGTAGACTGGCATTTAATAAAGGGCTGTGGAGAAGAACGGGATGCTGAGATGAAGCCATATATACACAGCCAAGAAGAATGGACAGCTGAATTAAAAAACCATCAACAATTTCCAGAATTTAAAATCCTGAATCATGACAGGACGCTAGTGGAATTCAGGTGTTTCTGGTACATGGACTGCTCTCACCCAATTTGAGGTTGACCTGTTGACCTTGTGTACATCCTACTTCACAAATGAGTCTGTCAGATACGCTAAGCCTATAGGCTGAAGATGATGCCCCAACACTGTGGAGAAACCTCAGGTGACTGTCCAGACAGCTGGCTGTTTCTGTCAACTCACAATTTTTTGGAAGTTGCTTGCATGAACTTCCTGTTTTTATTTTTATTAGGTAATATTATTTCCTTCTTGGGTCTCTGAGGGAGTTGAAGATTAGTTAGTTATAGTTGAAGATTAGTTAGTTATAGTTGAAGACTAGTTAGGGTAGAAAGTGAATTAGGTACATTTTGGACTTACCAATAGGATAGATAATGTAATTATTTTCTCTGAATTTGTCAAATACAAATGGACTAGACATTGTTTAGGTATTTATTACTCATATATACTATATATAGTTATTGTACTTTTGTATATAGGTTTTTTTTGTTAGTTATAAGCTTTTTCTTTTTTCTATTTATTAAAATAGAAAAGAGGAAATATGGTGGTATTTTATTTGTACTGAAATGTGATTTTAATTGTATGTTAATAAATAAAGTTGCCCAGGGGTCAGAGCTATTAGAGCCATAGCAAGAGTGTGGCGGTGGTGGTGCACACCTTTAATTTCAGCACTTGGTAGGCAGAGCTAGGTAGATCTCTGTGTGTTCAAGGATACAGCCAACATTGGAGACACATGCCTCTAATCTCAATACCATAGAAGACCTGGAGGGCTGTACATGCAAGCAGTGATGAGGCAGTCATGTGTTTGGGTTTACAACCAATGAGAAGGCAGAACAGAAAGTCAATATAAAGACGAACAAACAGGAAGTAACTCTCTTTTGGAGAGGTCTCTTGGCTGAAGAGGCTAGCTGTAGGGTAAGGCTCTTAGCTCTGATCTCTGGGCTTTCTTCTTTGCATTGGTTCTGTGTTTCTTATTTAATAAGACAGCTGGTTACATCTACATTTGTTTCATTGGCGAATGCTCTTTAAATATCTGTAATAGTCACTGAGCAACAGGAGCTGAGAACCGGGCTATTTTGCACAATACTGTTCAAGTTTAGCACACCTCTGGTTTGGATTGCTGGAGTTCTTGTCTAGATCTCTGTTACTGGATATGTAATCACAGTGATAGGGTGGTCTCTGAATGACCACACAGAGCAGATGACATTTGGAAACACCAATAGCTCTTGCTTCCCTTTTATTTCCATTTCTGACAGTTCTTTTCAGTGTTCACAAACGAAGAGAAACTGTCTCCTATTTGGTATAAAAAGTAACATTTTGAACTTCACCTCCCAAATACATTGATAGTAATTGCTGTATGAATATATCATACATTTAATCATGAAAGGGGATGATGATTTGAGATTTCTTCTTACTGAAATGAAATATTGACTATAATGGAATGTACTTTGAAATCAGTATCATCGGCAACGCTGTTGCAGCTACATACAGAGAGACCTTTCCTGCCTTTTTGCCTGCAGTGTTTATTGCTCTTACATGAGCTATAAGAATGTTGATTATTGCACCTTGTTCTTTGGGAAATAGACTTAAAAACTTTTCTAAAATGAGCCATTTCTTCTTAGATGATAGTTACCTTAGTAAACATGAGAGGCTGTATCATATTTGGATGTGTTTGAAGGCCAGCCTTTTCTATATAGAGAACAGGAGATTCCTTTCAAATGTATTCATTTGTACGTATGTGTGTGTATTTATATATATTATATATATGTACCTATTTAGACACTTAAGCGTGAGATTAACATCATATTGTCTGGTGAACAGAAGTAGTAAGGTGCTAGATGGTCACACTAAAAGCACAGTGGAGTGTGCAATCAGTCACTGAGTGGTGGGCTTGTAAACTGGGTTCAGGCTTTGAACCACCAGAATACCTCATGTGTAAATACAGTGTTCATGACTTAACTGAAATACAGTTATTGTAAAAAAAAAAAAAAAAAAAAAAAAAAAAAAAAAAAAAAAAAAAAAAAAAAAAATTCAGGTGTTTCTGGTACAGACCCTTTGAGGGTCATGTGTTAGGCTTACTTAAGATGAGGATTTGTTTATTAATTGAGGATTCTCTCTATGGACTCCAGAGTGGCTAGATATTTTTGTTTATTTTTGGTTTTCTAGACAGGGTTTCTCTGTGTAGTCGTGGCTGTCCTGGAATAACTCTGTAGATCAGGCTGGTCTTGAACTCAGAGATCTGCCCGCCTCTGCCTTCCAAATTCTGGGATTAAAGACATGTGCTACTGATGGCTAAATATTTTGTTGATAGTGTTTTCATTCCCTACATTTTGGTTTTTGATGTTGCTGGTTGGATTAATGGTAGTATTTTTCTTCCTTCTTTTTGAGAATTTGTGATTTGCTGTCTTGCCTATGGATTACTTTCCAGTTCCCCTGTATTTATCTTTTTTTAACATGAAATTTATAATTTCCTAGCCTGGCAGTGGTGGTGCATGCCTTTGATCCCAGCATTTGGAAGGCAGAGGCAGGCGGATTTCTGTGAGTTTGAGGCCACCTTGGTCTACAGAGTGAGTTCCAGGACAGCCAGGACTGTTTCACAGAGAAACCCTGTCTCCAAAAAACAAAACAAACAAAGAAAAAAAGTGTTATTTCCCATGTTCTCAAGGATGATTCCTCTGACTCTCCTGTGTCTCTTCTGTTTCTAATTATCTGCAGTGCTGCTTTAGTGAAATCAGTTGTGTTAACTCAGGACTATCTTGAAATGCACGTATGTCTCCATCAATTAAAGAGTCTATTTTTCTGGAGGCAACAATATGTTTAACGGTTTTCTCCCCAAGCTTCCAGTGTCAGTCCATGATTTCCTGGATTTGGGATCATGGACTGGACACCTGGTTGTAATCTGTTGTTTGGGTCTTTTCATTGTTCTTTCATAGTTTTCAGTATTAATTTTTGCTTTTCCTTTTTGACTCCTTGTATGAAAGGGCAGCAAGCCATCATTCATTATTCCTGGAAGAGAAACTCAAAGAAGAGAAACAGAAAGCAATGTCTGATTCTCCAGTAAACATGTCTCAGGTCAGTGGTCATGTCCACTATTGTTCTAGAAATGTTATATTTTGAGACATTGAAAGACTCTATTTTTTGTTTCTGATAATTTTTTAACTTTATTATAAAAAGCGTTGCAAAGAAACAACAAAAATTTCCCATACTGAAATTAACCAGATGAAAAGATTATACAACTCAATGACCTTTGTAGTGTTTGTTTTGTTTTGTTTTGAAAACAGAGTTTTTCAATGTATCTCTGGCTGTCCTATAACTCACCTTGTAGACTAGGCTGGCCTTGAACTCAGCTCTGGAGTCTCACATTTGATTTTATGTTTTAACAATAAAATATATTTTGATGTAGTCATCCACCAACAAAACCAAAAAGCCTATGACAGTATTAGAAGAAGAGCAATACCCTTTATATCCTTTTTCATAACTGGTGTTCATTACCTGAATTCAGTCCTACTTGCTCAAGCCCTGATCATTGTTAACCTTTCTTGTTCTCTTTTTTCCAGATTCTGCTATGCCCACATGTATGTTGTTTCCCATATATATTAATAGCAAAGTGATTCATATGAAGGAAAATATGATTTCTTCTCTCTGATACTGTATGACTGCACTTAATATTATATATTTTGAGTCATCTATTTTCCTGCAGAATTTTATTACACATTTCTCTTCAGCTGGATAATATTCTATTTTATATGTATACCACTTTTTATTATCCATTCATCTGATGATAGACAATTAGATTCATTCCAGTACTTTGCTATGTTGAATATGGCAGCTGTAAGCATGGGGTGTAAATATTTCTACAGTGGGGTATGGAGTTCTCTGGTTATGTTCCTAGGAGCGACATTGCTGAGTCCTACAATAGTTCTATCTTCAATTTTTTCAATAATCTCCAAACTGGTTCCTACAATGGCTGTATTAATTTACACTCTCCCACACACAGCAACAGTTCATGATGGTTCTTTTCTCTCCACATAATCTCTAACACATATTGTCAGATTGGTTGATGACAGCCATACTCTGCCTGGGGTGAGGCAGTATTTCAAAGTAGATTTAGTTTGTTTTTCCAAACATTTTATGGATCCTGAACACTCTTTGCAACATTTATTGGCCATTTGTATATCTCTCTTCACAAGGTTCTATTCAGATCATTTACCCATTGGTGAATAGCAGTTTTATTTCCTTGGTATTTAATTTGTGTAAATCTCAGTAAATGCTAGATATCAGCCCCTTCCCTCCCATTTTGCTTTGTATTGAGGGTACACATCCCATATTCACTTATGACCTGTAATTTGGAAAATATTTCCTCTGTGACACATGAACAAAAACAAACAAACAAAAAAAAAACAAATGTTGGGGCCTGGTGGCCATGCTTTCCACCTTTAATCCCAGCACTTTGTGGGCAAAAGCAGGCAGATCTCTATGAATCCAAGGCTAGCCTCTTCTACAGAGCTAGTTCCAGGATATCCAAATACTGACTCAAGGGAAAAGTAAAACTGAAGCCCAATTGCTACAGAGAATGGTCTATATCCTTATATCTTGTTGAGTGAGGCCTCATGAAGTATGTAGGCTCCATTTATGGAATCTGTGCAATGTCCTTCAATCATGCTTATAAAAATGTATATTAAAAGGCAAGGACTGCTTGCTACAAATTTAGAAATGTGTGGAATTTAGAGAGACAGGTGGATAGATAGACGGGAGGATAACAGAATTGGCTAGAGAATCCAGAAAGAAAAACAGAAAGCTATGCCCACTTAATAGTTAGCAAAGGAGGCAAAAAATCTTGGTTCTTAATACTAAATAACACTTCGCTAAGCACATTAGAAAGTGTGGAACATGGCTGGCACATGTGCCTTGATCATGCCATGAAATTGGTGTTCTAGAACATAACATCAGATTGTAGCCTACTTGTATTTCTCTTTGGTGTTTACTATCAAAACATTGTTGATTCGTCCATGTGTTTGTTGACACCTAATATCTGTTTGTCTCAGAAGAATTGCTGCTCACATCACCCACTTGGTTAGGATGCTCAGTGGTAACTTCCCAAACTGGAGATATCACTGTGTCATCCATTGCCCAACCCCATCTCACTGTCCCAAACAAGATCCCACTGTGCAGCCCTTTCTGGCTGGGAAACTTTATGTAGCATTATGTTGAATGCATCATGAATATCTTGGGGGCATTGTCTTATAGATGTCCATAAACCATCACATTTCATGCAGAAAGAACAGTCCTCCATGATTGCCTTGCTCTAGTCAGTTCCTGTGAGAGTCATGGCTCTACTCCTCTATCCTGCAACTGCAGTGTTTAAAAGTAGAGATTTGGGGAATGGGCTCTGACCTGCAGGTTTGCATTTCTATCCCTGACTTGGGGCTCAGACAGAATATATCATCACTTTCCATTTCCAGACAAATAAAGGAAGAGTCATAAACACCACTAACCTAAAATCTGTTAGGCAGTACAGCATAAATAGTAAAAAGGAACACACTGAGGACTACAAATTCAGACACAGTAGCTCAGATTTTCTCCTGAGCATCCTTCTGTGCTCTTTCATATTTGCAAAGCACTGAAAGGGGTCTATAATTCTCACACAATTTAATATATTCATTACTCACAGGAAATCTGTGTCACTTCTGAATGGATCCACAGCTACTACACTTACATATACATGCTTACTGGCAACTTAAACATTATTTGGTATGTTTTTGAACTTCCATAAATTTTTACAACTCTTGGGGAGTGAAATATTATTGAAAACTTCTGAGATTGTTATTTGTCTAATTTGCCTTATACCTATTTTTTAGTAAATTTTAGATTATATCAAATGTGGCTGATGCAGATTTTTCTATCTGCTTGGTGGTGGCCCAAATAGTCTCATAAAATTAATTACATGAACTATCTATCTCATATATTAATGTCGGCAGCATGCAGTGTTGTTATGCTCCTTGTTACTGAGGGAAAAAACCCAAAACCTCTACCCATGGTGTCAGCCGTGATGTCTGCCTTCCATACCTACCCATTTGCTATTTAATGGTGTGGCATTGGACCTAGAGTTTAAACATCCCAACTGAGCCTGTTAGAATAGTCATGTAAGGCCCAAGTACACACAGGATTGATATGTGTCAGTGTTTTAGCATAAGCTACAGGTACAACGTTTAAAACACATTTTGTCATCATGAATTTTCCTCCTGAGACATGTCTGCTGTGATCCTGTGTGATATAAACACAGCATCCATGACAGATAGATAACCATGTCCAGACCTTAAATATATTTCGTTTCTTGTATACTGCTTGTAAGACGATTGTTTCATCCTGTTTTCACAGAGTTAGAAAATCCATTATAGAATGTGACTATGTTAAAGATCATCCTTTTGAATAATTGTTTTCACTCATCTACATCACTAATTTCTTTAAATCTACTTATATCTAGAAAAGCACTCTGTCTGGTACCACTTGGTCATCTGTACTTTTTTGTTTGTTTCTTTTGGGGACAGGGTTTCTCTGTGTAACAGCCCTAGCTGTCCTGCCATCCACTTTGTAGACCAGGCTGACCTCCAACTCACAGAGACCTGCCTGCCTCTGCTTCATGAATGCTGGGATTAAAAGCGTGCACCACCACACCCAATTAAACTGTTGTTTTTTTTTTTTTTTTTTAATTGCAGGGTCTGTTGACATTCAGGGATGTGACTGTGGACTTCTCCCAGGAGGAGTGGGAATGCCTGGACTCTGCTCAGAGGGCTTTGTATATTGATGTGATGTTGGAGAATTACAGCAACCTGGCCTCTGTGGGTGAGAACATTTTGCTTGTAGAATTCCTAACCCATCTATTGTTTGTTCTGACTCTATAGATTGTAAAAGCTCTGATTAGCTGTCTTTGAAACAACAGAAGACTAGGGAAAGCTTGGTAGTAGAAAAAAACTTTATGGTATCTGAAAAACAAAACCTTTGATATTTTTTAAGTAAGTCTTTAATCTTAAAAGGAATTGGGTCTTCTGAACTGTACCCTTCTTGCTGAATAAAAACTAATTACTGATTCCACAATTAATTGTTTGATCAACCTTGAGGGATTTCGTTCTGTTTCTCTGAGATTTCATACAAGTATCGTGAATGAAAATTGTTGACTACCGAAAGCTGTGTTCTAGTCGTTGCTGGTTGACCTAAGAGAGAACTGAGGGAGACAGTCATTTGTCAAATGTTTAGTCTTGGGACAAACCCTATTAATCTGAATTGCACTCATTTTCAGAGAACTATTGCATATGTGATCCTGTCCATCAACATGTGAAGACTGAAAAGGAGTCTTGTCAGTGTTATGAGCTTGGCAAAGTGCTTCATGGCCTCTCCAAATATGCACTTTATAGAACAAGTGAAACTACAGAGCACTCTAATAACTACAGATGCAGTAACCACAGGGATGCCTCTATTGACTCATCAAACCCAGACAGACATGAAAGCATGCACACTGGAGATGAACCTTGCAAATCTAAAGACTGTGAGAAATCTTTAAATTTGTGTTCCAACATTACTCATGATCAGAGACTCTACACTGCAAAGAAAGAGCACAGGCAGGTAGAATATCATGACTATTTTACCTCTGTATACAGTATGTTGCAAAAAACAGTCTTCACTGGAGAGACACTACACCAGTGTGGGAAATTCCGGAAATGCTTCAGTACTGCCTTAAGCCTCAGTGTACCCCAGAGAATTTCTACTGGAGAGAAGCCCCACAACCGCAACATTTGCAACAAATCCTTTAACCAGTGTGCAAATCTCGAAACATGTCCAAGACTCCATACTGGAGAGAAGCGGTACACATGCAGTGAGTGTGGCAGATCCTTTACTCACTATTCATCGTTTAGAAGGCATCAGAAAATTCATTCTCTAGATATAGTGTATGAGTGTAAAAAATGTAGTAAGTCATTCCATGAATTATCACATCTTAAAACACATCAGAGAATCCACACTGGTGAGAAGCCTTACAAATGTGAGGTCTGTGACAGATCCTTTACCCAGCGTTCAAGTCTGAAAACACATCAAAGACTTCATACTGGCGAGAAACCTTACAAATGCAAAGATTGTGGGAAGTGTTTTCCACAGCTGTCAGCATTTCATAGCCATCAGAAAAGGCACACTGGGGAGAAGCCTTACAAATGTAAGGACTGTGACAAGTCCTTTGCCCACTATTGCAATTTCAGGAGACATCAGAAAACCCATACTGCTGAGGAACACTGCAGTTGTTCAGAATGTGGCAAGGTCTTTCATCAGCTTTCACACTTTAGAAGACATTACAGAATCCATACTGGTGAGAAGCCTCACAAATGTGAGGTGTGTGACAAATCCTTTACCCAGGACTCAACACTTAGAAGACATCGGAAAATTCACAGTGGGGAGAAACCTTACAAATGTAAGGAATGTGACAAATCCTTTACCCAGTACTCAACCCTTAGAAGACATCAGAAAATTCATACTGGGGAGAAACCTTACAAATGTAAGGAATGTGACAAATTCTTTACTCGGGATTCAAATCTTAGAAAACATCAGGAAGTTCATACTGGAGAGAAACCTTACAGATGTAAGAAATGTGACAAATCTTTTACTAAGTGCTCAACTCTTAGAAAACATCAGAAAATTCATACTGAAGAGAAAAATACTGTTTTAAATTATGTGACATAGCATTTATACAGTATTCTATGTTTACAAATCAAAATAGTATACATAATAGAAATATACATAGCCAGGAGTGGTAGCATACAACTTTAATCCCACCACACAGGAAACAGAGACAGAAAGATCTCTTGAGTTCTGAGTTTGAGGCCAGCCTAGTCTACGGAGCAAGCAAGTTTCAAGTAGCCAGAGCTACACCAAGAAGCCCTGTCTCAAAAAACCAAAAATAAATAAATAAATAAATAACGTAGAAAGATACATAAAGATAAACTTGTGAACCTCTTTAAGGAATATTTAAATCTTAGAAAGTATCACAAAGTTCATGTTGAATAAAATTTTGCAAATTAAATAGTGTCTTTTTTTTCTTTCATTTCATTTTTTTGTTTTGTTTTGTTTCTTTTTATGTTTATGGTTGTTTAACCTGCTTGTATTACTGTACATTACATGTATGCCTGTTGCTTTTAGATGTCAGAAGAGGGCATCACATCCCCTGTTGCTATAGCTACAAACAGTTGTGCACCTACATGTGTGTTGGGAAATAAACCCTGGTCCTTCAACCCCTGGGAAATGCTATAATAAAAATATTTATCTTGTTCAACATCCAAAAATTCATAATAATGCCAGGTGTGGTGATGCATGCCTTCAATCCGTGTACTTTGGAGGTAGATGCCAGTGAAACTCTGTGAGTTCAAGACCAGCCTTATCTACAGACCAAATTTCAGAATAGCCAGCGCTACACAAAGAATTCCCCAAAATCTTCTAAAACCAACCAAAACCTTGGGTGGGGGAGAGAGACAGAGAGAGAGAGAGAAGGAAAAGAAAAAAGAAATCCCTGAAAGTATGTGTGAATTTGTTTTGAAGTACTGAGAATAGTATGTTGAAGAGTTTACTCCAAACTCTAAATAAAAAATGGTACTGCTCCCATTAACTGCCAGTAGACCTTTAAGAAGGAAAGGACTCTTGGGACTCTGCCTCGGCCATGATGAAATGGCAATTATCCAATCTTACATGGTTGCTATTGTCAGCACTGTACTACCCATTACCAACTAACTACAAGAGGATGCTTCTTTCACCAAGGCTGAGAGTAGTATAAATTGATAATTTTTTGTTTTTTTGTTTGTTTGTTTGTTTTGTTTTTTTGTTTGTTTGTTTTTCGAGACAGGGTTTCTCTGTGTAGTTTTGTGCCTTTCCTGGAACTCACTTGGTAGCCCAGGCTGGCCTCGAACTCACAGAGATCAGCCTGGCTCTGCCTCCCGAGTGCTGGGATTAAAGGCGTGCGCCACCACCGCCCGGCCTAAATTGATAATTATAAACATGAATATTTAGATGGCAGATAACAAGATCATGTACAAAACATCTATAGGTTCTGCCTTTGGATTTTTCATTCCCAAGCCATGTTTTTTGACCCTGTTACAGTACTAGGGATGAGTTCCCCTCTATGGAGCAGAGCTCAAATCCAATCAGGAGAGAGGTTGGTGATGCCCATAAGCAGTGATGCCTGTGTTGCAGCAGTGCACACATCCCAGCTTGTCGGTTGGTATTGTAGGATGCAGGGTCCAGGGGTAGATAAGACCACTGACATCTTTTCCTTGCAGGCCTGTGAAACCTGGCCCGCAGGACATCCCTGGTAAGTTCTAGTTTGCTCTCCCTCTATCATATAACTAAAGTATTTGGTGTCTTCAGCTACACCCTGTACTTATGGTGGCCAAGTAAGAGCACTGGCAATGACCTGTTTTGTCTGGGATGCCTCTGGGGCCTTCCTGACCAGGAAGGCATAGGCAGATAACTAGTACCTGGTACAATGAGTTCTGTTTAATACCCATAGTGTCTGGGAACAGCATTATTTACCCATGTACGACCCCTCTGTTCAAAGTTTTAAAAATTGTATTTCCTATTAACTTGTAAGACAGTGGGATTTCATAAGCTTCAGATGTCCTCTTGGTTGACCCTCCAATTCTTCCTCCTTTCTTCCTGCTGTATGCCCAGTTAAACATTTAGTACACATTATCCAATGCTCATTATTTCATACCACAAGTGTTCTACTATGCTCTATTATTATACAATAATATGCATTTATATTATCTACCTGGGTTGCAAAATGGGTTCTCAAGTAGTTTCTTCATGGACATCTCACTTGAGTTGACCTTTCAGCAGGCCCTCCCTTACCACCACTGCACTACACACTTGAACCATTCTGCCCCCTGAATACCCGCTCTCTCATTTCATATCACCTGTATTCTACCTACCACCCTCTCTTCCTGCTCACTGACTTCTTCGTGTAGTATACCACTTGAACACAAGACAAAAAGGAGTGGTTACTATGTATGAGCTGTAGTGGGTAGCTATTCCAGCTTGGATCTGGAAGTTCCAACCCCCATTGAGACTCTGGCAACTGTCATGCCTACGAGGCGGGGACAAGGGAGGCATCTGGAGACCCGAGAACTGGATGGGAAAGCACTCTCTCTCTTCCTGGACCCTGGACGGTGGAGGTTGACTGAGCAGAGCTCCAGAGAACACCGCTGGATTGCGATACACCTTCCCCAGACCCCCACAACCTATCTATTCCTTCATTTGTAAGTCACCCACTAAATAAATCTTCCTTTTAACTACATAGAGTGGCCTTTATAATTTCCCCAATAATGAGCTTCCTCTGAGATTCAACCCTTTCTTGGAGGAAGGCCCTCAAAAGTCGGGTTATTAAAAGGTAAAGGAATGGGATGCTCTAGTGAGATGTAAATACTTCATTCTGCAGAGAAAATCATGAAGCTTAGAAATAGACAACTTAATAGTTTCTGGAAGTTGCAGAACTTGGCAAGATTCATTAGTGCTCTCCTACCTCATGAGCATATATATAATCAGTAAGGACTGCTGACACTGTCTGACAAGCAGAGCTGTACAGAAGATGCTCAGACCAGCCATGGAGCAGACACAGTCATGCTGTGGGATGATTTGTATGTCCTGTGGGAGCCCTTCTTGGGTTCTTTGTGGCGTTACCCAGCAGGTCCATATAGAGGATGATTAGGACCATGGGCCTGAGTGCAGGTGTTTGAGATGGTCTGCACTTGGCTGTGCTGGGGGATGGTCTGTATGTCAAGTTGTTCTGATTGGTTAATAAATAAAACCTGATCGGCCGTGGCTAGGCAGGAAAGATAGGCGGGACTAGCAGAGAGGAGAAATAAAAGGACAGAAGGGCAGAAGGAGACACTGCAGCCGCCGCAATGACCAGAGACACTGCAGCCGCCGCCATGACCAGCAGCATGTGAAGACGCTGGTGGGCCACGAGCCACGTGGCAAGATATAGATTTCTGGAAATGGGTAACTTAAAGATATAAGAAAAGTTAGCAAGAATGGGTTACTTAAAGATATAAGAAAAGTTAGCAAGAAGCCTGCCATGGCCATACAGTTTGAAAGCAATATAAGTCTCTGTGTTTACTTGATTGGGTCTGAGCGGCTGTGGGACCGGCGGGTGACAAAGATTTGTCCTGACTGTGGGCAAGGCAGGAAAACTCTAGCTACACAGTCAAGCTGCCTGGACCAGACCAGACAGGACAAGCTGACTGGAGGAAGTAGTGAGTGGCTTGAAAGACACTTCCAACCTCCCCTGGGCTGCCTGCAAGCTGTGCAGTGATCCCCAGGTTTCTAACATTATTAGCCATCACCCACAGAGTGTCATAATGCAGCTGTCATAAGTCCTTTATGTTTCTCTAAGTAACCCCTCACCCACACTCCTGCAAGTTACCCCCCCAAAAAAACTCACAGGTTCACTGTGCTTAGGGTTGACTCAGTGCTTAAGAGCACTGTCTGCTCTTTCAGAAGACCCACTTAGAATCCCAGCACCCTTACACAGGCACTCAATCTGTAACCTCAAATCCAGGGCATCCAGCATACTCTTCTGGCCTCTGGGGGCACCAGAAACACACATGGTGCACAGACAGGCATGCAGACAAAACACCTCTATAAAGATAAAGGAGCCTCACTGTTTTTCACGTTGGACTCCATTGGTTTCCCAATTTTGGTTTGTCATTGGTTCCTTATCTGTGATAAGTAGATGTTTGTCATTGTTTCCACAGGAAGAGTGTCACACATCTGTTCTGTAATTGGGGTCACAGTAGTTTTCTTACTTTCATTTTATCTTTTTTTTTCTTTTTTGAGATCATCTAGACTGATTTTAAAAGTTCACCTTCTACTTCTCATCTCAGACCAGTGTATGACCTCCTTTCCCCACATTTATGCCTATGTTAGTTATTTCTATTCCTGATTTGGCCATTCTAACTAAGGTGATATGGGAGCTTAAAGGAGCCCTACTCTGTGTTTTCTGATAGGTATAAAACCTTTTTTTTTTTTTTAATTTGGGTTTGTTGTTTGTTCCTTTGTTTTATATTTGCTTTTGGTTTTACTGTTTTAGTTTTGAGATTATTATATAATTATATTATTTCACCTCTCGATTTCCTCCCACAAATCCTCCCATATACCCCTCTCTGATCACTTTCAAATTCATGGCCTTTTTTCATTAATTGTTATTGCACACTGATATATACATGTAGATACATATATATTTCTCAATATAACTTACTCTCTTCATACGATGTTACTTCTATGTATGTTTTCAATGCTGACCATTTGGTATTAGATAATCAGTTGGCTTGCCCTTCTCTGAGGTACACCATTTCTCCTGCTCCCAGCATTCCCCAGTTGCCTGTAGTTCTCTGTGTGTGGTTGAGGCCTTGTGGGCTTTCCCCATCCACTTTCACTGTCCATTGTTGTTGTCCTTGATCAGTTCCCATTTGGGCAGCCATGTTGGAAAGATTTTATGGGTATTGATTCTGGTCTTACTAGGACACACAACTCCACAGTAAACTCCTTAATCCTCTGGCTCTTACAATCTTTCTACCCCCTCTTCAAAAATATTCCTTTAGCCTTAGGTATAGGAGTGTTTTGTAGATGTAATCCAATGAGTCTGGCTTCCACAACTCTGCATTTGATTAATTGTGAGGTTTTTTTTTTTGTTTTGTTTTGTTTTTTTTTGTAGTGGCCTCTGTCTGTTGCAAAAAGAAGTTTCCTGATGAGGGATGAAGATCATGCTTATTTGTGGGCACAAGGAAAAATGTTTAGATTCGTGTTAGGGATTATGCTGGTTCAGTAAAGTAGTGGTTGTAGGTTCTCCTCCAAGATTCACCACTTCATCGGCACCAGTAGGCAGCTAGAGTTCCAGCACCAGTCATGGTTTCCCTTTTGTTAAAAGGGTCTTAAGTCCAACTCGAGAGCTGTTTCTTACCACGAAGGTATGCTTGCCACTGCTGCACCCTGAGGGCAGTTGTGCCAGGATGATCATTGATGTGGTTCACAGGCACCATAGCTGGTTAGGACTGTTGTTTGGCTCCCTCCTATGGAAGTTTATATGGTGCTTCCAGTGGCATGAAAGCTACTTCTCAGGAAGGAGTTTATTTTAAGACAGGGTTTCTCTGTGTGTTGCCAGCTCTCCTAGACTCACTATGTAGACCAGGCTGCCATTGAACTCAGAATTCCCCTTGCTTCTGCCTCCTGTGTGCTGGGGTTCAAAGGCTTGCATGACCTTGCCCAACTATACATAACTTGTTATCCATTTCATAACTTTGTTATGAACACCATAGCTTTTTGTTACCCATGTGATAACAATTACCAAGCTAACTGCACAGCCTACTTGAAATGAGTTAGAAAGTGGATCTTATGTCTACTAACATTAAGACTTCTATTCCACTGAGTTGGAAACTCTAATGGAAATAGATGAGTTTCCAGGTGCATACAACACACTAAATTTCAACAACATGATATAAATAATGTAAACAGAAGTACAAGTAGCCATGAGACTGAAACAGGAATAAAATGCCCCCTTAAGACAACCCCATGACCAGATTGACAGATTCCATCAGAACTACAAAGAACAGCAAAGCTACTTAAAATACTTCTTGACACATAAAGGAAGACTTCCTGATCTTAGTATTACCTGATATTACACCAGGCACTGATACAACCAAAAAGAAATTACAGACTGACATGGTCATTTAAAAAAATATTATTAGTTCTCTCTCTCTCTCTCTCTCTCTCTCTCTCTCTCTCTCTCTCTCTCTCTCTCTCTCTGTGTGTGTGTGTGTGTGTGTGTGTGTGTGTGTGTGTGTGTGTGTGTGTGCCTCAAATACTGCCCACTCTAACCTCCTACCTCTCTACTATCCTCGTCCACAATTCCAACAAATATCTCCATTCAGTTTGCTTTGGGCCCCACTGAGATTAACCAGGGCCATGTGTGAGACTGTGGGTTTACAGATATGTGTCAGAAACTGGTGGGCTCAGCAGAGGACTACAGCTAAAGGTAATGATTCTTCTCCTACAATGCATCCATTGCCAACATTTGAGAAGTAAAGGGTGGGCTCTGTGAGCCTTTCCCTTTCCTAGTCTGATAGTGGTCTAGTGTGAGGTCAATGCACGTCAGTGCAGCTGCATTTGGTTACTGATTACAACAGCTGTGTGGAGTCTAGAGAATGGCATGTCTTAGCCCTTTTTCCTCTTTCCCTTCTTATTTCTTTTCCACATCTTTATACTCAACATTCCCAGAGCCATAGATGGGATGGTGTAACTGACATTTTTAGGACTGGGACCACAAACTATACTTATTTTCTTCAACAAGAACAGCCAACAGTCTATGCAACCAGCATTATATTTTTCCACCAAAGAAATTTTCAGTTGTATCTCAAAGCACCTTAGCGTGAGTTACAGAAGACAAACTGGTTTCTGAAAACGGCAAGGCTACTATCTAGTAGCGAGAGCAGTACAGCGCGGGATGTACTTAGCCCTGGGCTGTTAGCAATGGACTAATCACTGACTTCTTGAGACACCTAATTCTTTTCAAAATCCATTTCCTGAAAGGTCTCTCCCCAAGGCTCTATTGCAGTATTTAGTTTTGGTTTCTCATGTTTGTGTTAGCGATGGGACGCTGACATCTGAATTTAGCGGGTTATATTTTCTGTAAGTTGAAGCCCGGGAGGCTGGTAGTCAAGTCGAGGTTAGGCTGTCTGTCTTTTATCTGAAGGGCTCGGAACTCACTGTGTGGCTCAGAAACCGGGGTGCAGCGTCCTCCTAGATCCAGTTCTGGTCTAGGCTGGCAGCGAGCAAGTGGGGAGGCTGTGCAGAGCGGGTGCAGGGCAGCCTGACAGCTGGAGCTGTGTGGAAAGCAGCCTGAGACTATGTGGGAGGGACAGTTCAGTGGGGCGGGGACACTTACCCGGAAATAGCGGTTGGAAGAGGTTATTGGCCCTTGATGAGGTAGTGGAGGGGTGTATAGAGGAGGAACATAACGGAAGCTGGGAAGGGGCGCTAAATTGGGCGGAGGAGCCAAAGCCAGAAGTGCCAAGTGCCCATTCCCTGTCTCTGCTCCAGGGCCTGAACCGTGGAGAATCCCGTAGTGCAGACCTGGGTGTGGAGGACACGGCTCGGTGTCGCGGGGACCTGAAACCTCCCCGGAGCCGCAGTGGCCGCGCGGGGCGGCCTGGGAAAGTCACCAGTCAGCAGCGCAGTGGCGGGAACCGCAGCCCGGCGGCCCTGGAACCTCCCAGGTCAGAGGAGCTGCGGGGCTGGGACACGGGAGGGGAGGGACCGGGGTGCGAGCAGTTTCTCTGATGTTCATAAGGAAGCCGGCTCTGAAGTTCTGCTGTGGATGTCTTTCCCATGTTGTATGGGATAAGACTGTTGTTTTGTTTTGTTTTTTAATTGATCTGCTGATTACCGAAATAGTCTTGTAAGAATAATATAATCGAATATTTGAATTTATCTTTTGAGATTTGCAAACACGATTCTCTTTGCTTTGCTGGAAAGGAAAAAGCTCTTGAAATCTACATTTATCCACGCTAAATCCCATGTTATAGGTGGGTATCTGAGGACTTGGCATCCCTGGAAAAGTCTTAGGCATTAGTCATGAAAAGAAGTAAGGTTTTTTCAGAACAAGGGCATCTTTGCAGTCGGGAGACAAGGAATAACAAACACAAAGTCACTCCAGGCAACAACTCACACACACATTTAATGGAGACACCACAGAACAGTGGTTGCCACTGTAAGGCCTGAGGCATCAGAGGGCTGAGTGGAGGGTCGGCTTTTATATTCTTTGTAGTGTGTGCTGTGACCTAGTGGAAAAGTACATTGGGGCCGGAAGTACCGCTTGGCGATGAAGGCTGAAACATTGGCCATTAACAGGGACTCAGGGGAGGGACTCTCCAAGACTCTTGAGTTTCAGGGCAAGACAGGAACAGACAGAGGATTTTCCACTGGTCACCTATGGCCCTCCAGGAATGCATGCAGATTGAATTGAATCAGATATATATCCAGTTCCCCTTGTATGGTTGTAAACATTAACATTTAAAACTAAACTTTTTACTCACCATTAATTTTCTGTCTGAGATATATGCACAGAGAAACCCTATCTCAAAACAAAACAAAATAAAAAGACAAAAACAAAAAAGAAAAAAACATTATAGAGTAGGATGTTACTAGAAAGTGTCTTTTGAATACTTATAACAACTCATCTACATCAGAAAAATGTCTACAATAGTCTGTTGTATCCTCAGTTCAAGAAAAGCACTCCTGTCCATGGACACATGACCAAACTTTTTTTTTTTTTTTTTTGGTTCTTGTGTTTGCTGTGTTTGAGACCTGAACTCACAGTGTTGCTCTGTCTGGCCCAAACTCATCCATGTAGACCAGGCTGGACTGGAACTCACAGATTCCACCCACCTGTTTCTGCCAAGTGCTACGATTAAAGGTGTGCACCAACAGGATGATTCAAACTGTTGTTTTTTCTTTTGTGGTCTGTTGACAGCCAGTTGTGAGACTGTGGACTTCTCCCAGGAGGAGGGGCAATGCCTGGACCCTGCTCAGAGGACTTTGTACACAGAGTGAATGTTGCAGAATTGCAGTAGTTTGGTTTCTGTGGGTGAGAATAGTTTGTTTGCAGTCTCCCTTGCTCCTCCTCAGGGTTGCTAGGAAAACCAGTCTGCATGTGTGTGAGCTGTGTGTGAAGGAGTCTCACGCCTCACAGAATAAAGCAAAATCTTCAGAGGAACAAAAAAAGTTGTCATGAACTGTTCTTTTATTGTGAGTCCTTTTCCGAGGTAAAGGCTTCCATCATATCTGACCCTGATAAATTCAGAACCTCATTAGTGTATGATATTCTCATCCCAATCATTCAGTTTCATTTCTGCCCCTGAGTTTTGACTGAGCTGTGATTGGAAGTGGGATTCAAGTTACTATAACTAAAAATGCTTTCTAAATATTTTAAGTATTCTGACCCTGCATGACAATTGGGAAATTACTTGTAGATTCCTCTCTTCATCTACTGAGCACAGTATTGTGTTAGAAATCCGGGTGCTCTCTGAAAAATCTCTTTGTCTTGTGTCTTGTGCAGGGCTCACTGATCACCCAGACCTGCTCACCTGTGTAGCAGAAAAAAGAGGCCTGGAAGATGGAGAAAGAGGAGACAGTAGCTAAGGATTCAGGTATTTGGAGGGATTGGTGAAGATTGATTCCAAGGGGTTCAAATGAATGTGGGAGTGGGACATGAAATAGCTTTTGCCACTAGAAATATTTCTAGAGACTTCCACTGAGAAAAATGTCACGATTATCGTATTGTAGGTATGACAACAAGTTCTACAGAAGTATTCATACTAGGAGGCAAATAAAATTGTATTTGACTAAGCATGTGAGTGATGCTCTCTTTTCTCCATGCACATCACTGATCATGTCTTCAAACCAATATTAATTTGCTTTCATTTCTATGATTTTAATATATTATAAAATGATGAAAATTAATACCTCTAGGTTTATTTATTATTTTAAGAGATTTTATATTTTGATATTCTAGCACATTCACTACCTTTTAGTGTTAATGTTTCCATTTCTGAAAATAATGCCAGCATAGATTTATAAGGAATCAGGAAGTATATTTACAGACTGTTAAACTCCATCTGTCTTCCCATGGATATCTCCTGTTGTCTGTGGTCGTGACAGTTTCAAATGGTTTTGAAAGACCCCCGAAGGTAGTCTTCCCTCTGGAGAGACCCTCGCCCAGAGATCACACCGAGACCATAAGTCAGATGCAAACAGCAAGAGGCTTTATTCAGGAACACGGGTACCCGGGGCGACACAGTCACTCAAGAGGCTCAAGAGACTGGCGCGCCGATGGGCTGGAGTGGAGGGTTTTTATAGGGTCGGGCAGCAGAAGGGCAGGTACAGAAGCGAGAAGCATGGTTTACAGGGTTCTGATTGGACGATTCATATGAGGCCAAGTTCAAACTCAGGACAGTTCGTGGTTCCCCCCCCCCCCCCCCAGCTCGACACGCCTGCTGACTTGGCTCTTGTCTAGGGTACAAGTTGTTTTTCTGACCTTTTAGTTCCCTGTTCTGGGGCCAGGTGGCCGACCGCAGATACCCTGTTTGCTCCCATGTCCTCTGACTGAACTTTCCCCGTACTTTTCAGGCCTTGCTCAAAATGGCGTTAGGCTAAGCAAGTATGCTGGGGTCTTTCAGTTTCTATTGCTGTAATTGTAACAGACGGTAAGATCACCTAAAAGTTGGATCCGCTTAGTTTTTTTCGACTCTTTGCTGTTCCTTTGTACTTTCAGAACTACTTTCTGTATAATATGCAAATAGAAGTGTAATGGGAATTGCTTAGAGTTTTAAGAAAATCGACCTCTGTTGTTTGAATCTTAGATGGTGTTTTAATTAAAAAAAGAAAAAAAGAAAGAAAAAAACATAGCCAGCTATCAGGGTGAAAGCGGAAAGATCAGAGAAGCAGAGCAGCCATCCACTACTTGTTACCTCTATGAATTCCTCAGCCTAAGAGAGTTCCCGTTTCCTCACGCCTTCTATACCTTTCTCTGCCTTGCTGTATTACTTCCTGGAATTAAAGGCATGTGTGCTTCCCAAACAAAGACATGAGATCTCAAGTGCTGAGATTAAAGGTGTGTGCCACCACTGCGTTGCTCTGTTTCTAATCTAGTGGCTGGCTCTGTCCTCTGAATCCCAGGCAAGTTTATTACGGTACACATTATATCACCACAGTCCTCCTCCTAGGTTGTCTTCTTGTGTGTGAAGAGAACTTGAGACAGTGTGACAGTTTTCACATGTTTTTTGTAGTCTCCTGTTTTCTGTCTGCTGTGGATGATGTCTGCATCCAGGTTTTGTGACATGCACCTCCTGTTGACAAAAGAACATTCTATCTAATAGGCTATTTCATCATTTGCTAATAATTTATTCTGTATTTTGATACTTTTGTCTTGACTTTTCTGTCACTATTATAGTTATGATCATCAGTCTTCTTTACTGCTGTCCATAGTCATGGCATTGTTTTAAAACACTCCTTTCTCAGTATTGTGTGTGTATAGATATGAAATGAATTTTTGGTAGAAAATATATGCTTTAATCTCAGCTGTCGTTTTTTTCTTTCTTTTTTGTTAGAAGGCTGTAGTGTGTTTACATCTCTTGCTTATGGAACATTATCAATTTGAATTTCAAGAAATTACTGAAAGAAATGCATCTGTTATTGTTTAGGAACACTGACTAGGCAGAATTGGAATCTCTGTACATTAAGTTTATATTATCTTATGATCTACACTGTAGAGCTTTTTATTATGTACATATTGGCCCAGTCTTGCTGTGGATATCATTCTATATAAATAAAACACTGATGGCCAGTGACCAGGCAGGAAGTAGGTGGCCAGGCAGGAAGTAGGTGGGACAAGGAGAGAGGAAAATACTGGGAAGCGGAAGGCTGAGGAGGAGACACTACAGCCACTGCCAGGAGAAGCAGCATGTGAAGACGCCGGTAAGCCACCAGCCACGTGGTAAGGTATAGATTTATAGAAATGGGTTAATTTAAGATATAAGAACAGTTAGCAAGAAGCCTGCCACGGCCATACAGTTTGTAAGTGATATAAGCGTCTGAGTGATTATTTTATAAGTGGATTGTGGGACTGCGGGGTTTGGGGAACCTAGAGAGAAGCCCTCCAGCAACACAGTCTGCTCAATCCATTTGCTTCTTTATTGATTGTATTATTATTTGCTCCCTTTGTAAGTTTTCTTTGACAGATTCTGGGTTTATATCCATTGTACTATAAATAGGTAGCTAATAAATGTATCTGCTGTGTAGACTCTCTCTTCATACATTTAATTATTACCATTTCCCTGGACGTTTTTTAACTTCACACAGTACTATTCATCAGTTCCTGCTCTTCTAACAAGTGTTGCCCCTTTGTGTTGCTCTGAAGGCTCCACTGTTTCAGATCATAAATGAAGGTCTGTGATTCATTGAATGATAGGAGAGCTTGAACCCAGGTTCATGTTTTTATATGCAAATGATACTTTTCCCAGTGTCACTGTTTGAAGAGACTATAGATAGCTTCTGCAACATGCGTTTGTGGTATTTTGTTGGGATTCACATGGTCATTGCTATTGGGCAGGTTCTGGATCTGCTGCTGTAGTATATTGGGCTGTTTGTCTGTCTTCTCCACTCCCATGATGCTGTTGGTTGTGTGGCCCTGCAGTGTCATCTGGATTCACACCAGGATGGTTCCAGCATTGTGACATTTCCCTAGTGCTGCTCTGTACCGAGGGAATTTGCGCATCAATACAATTTCTAGTTTCTCTTTACTATTTCTGTGAAGTATGTTGTGGAATGTTCAAATATCATGCAGTTTGAACTGACTATATAAACCACTTTCAGAAATACTGCAAGTTGCACAATATTATGTCTTCCTCCATCTGTATAAATCATTTTTCCATGTTCTAGCTATCACTTTCTTCTGTTTCTTCAGTGAATTAGTTTTCATTGTAGAGGTCTTTCATCTCTTTGGTTAATTCATTCAAGGCAATTTCATTTTGTACTCTCTCTCTTATTTTTATTTACTATTCAGTTTTCTAAAGATAGATTTATATATTTTATATACATGAGTGTTTGTTTCCTGAATGGCTATATATCATGTGCATCCTAAAGTTGGAGTTTGGGTTTGTAAAAGAACAACAGGTGCTTGTAACCCTTGAACCATCTCTCTATTCTGATATTAAGTTTATCATGTGCATAGCAATAATAGAAAATGTTAGATTCTATTGATTATTTTTATGTACATGATCCAAAATCTTGACTTTACAGAGGCATTTATTTTTTCTTTAACTGCTGTTGTATATTTGCGTGTATCTATAAACATAACAATACAACCTACTCAGTCTGTATGTTTTCAGGGATGAACATTTGGTAATGGATATCCATGTGGTGTACTCTTCTCTGGGGAAGACTGTTTTTCCAGCTCTCAGAATTCCTTAGTGTTTGACTAGGGTTGAGGCCTAATGAGCCTTCTCCCTTCCATGTTAGCATGTCTCTTGGTGTTGTCCTTGTTCAGCTCATGTTTAGGCAGCCATGTTTGTATGATAACATGTGTGTAGCTTCTCTGGCATTTCTAGGAAACACAATGTCAGAGCAAACATCCTGTTCCTCTGGCTCTTCCACTATTCCCACCCTTCTTTCTCAGTGTTCCCTGAGCCTGAGGGGAAGGAGTTGTGGTCCTTATATGTTGGTTGAGACAGAGCATCACAACTCTGCATTTTCACTGATTGTGGTTCTCTGTAATAATCTCCATGTATTGCTAAAAGAATTTTTCTTGATGAGGTGTGAGAACTACATTTATCTCTGTGAATAAGGAAAATATTCAGAATGCAGTTAGGGATTATGCTGATTTGGTAAAATAGTGGTTGTAGTTTCTCCTCCAAGATCTATGCCTTCACTAGCCCTAGGGAAACTAGCTAGGTTTCCAATACCAGGCATGATTTCCCTCTTGTTGAGAGGCTCTTAATCCAATTAGAAGCTGTTGGTTACCATCAAGGTCTGTGTGCCACTCTTACACCCTTAGGGCTATCATGCAGTGCAGATCATTGTTGTGGTTCATGGGTGTCATAGCTAGGCAGGACTGTTGACTGGCTCCCTGCTTTGGAAACTTGAATGTTGCCTTCTAGTACCATGAAAACTAGTCTCCAGGGAGGAGGCTTTAAGGTCATAACCATCTCTAGTCCTCTGGGATCTGTGTCTGAAGTGCATGGCTTCTTCAAAAAGAGACTCCCCTTCTACCTCTATGAGGCAACCATGAGCAACATCAATAGGCTACAGTGTTTTGGGAGTCTCTTGGACAGCTGTGACCATCAGCTTCAAAGCAGGCTTCTGATGCCTGGAGTTCTGGTCACTGCAGTAACTCCAGGTTGTGTACTCACGTCTGAAGATTTGGAGCTAGGAACTTCTTATGAGAGAGAACATGCAGTGTCTGTCTTTCTGGGTCTGGGTTACCTCACTCATATGATCATTTCTAGGTCCATCCATTTAGCTGCAAAGCTCATGATTTCAATTTTCTTAACAACTGAATCCCATCCCATAGATTATATGTACTGAATTTTCATTATCCATTTTCAGGTGAAGGACATTTAGGTTGTTTTCCTTTTGTAGCTATTGGGAATAGAGCAGCAATGAACAAGGGTGAACAAATATCTGAGGAGTTGGATGAGGAGTACTTTGAGGGTATACGAAGGAATGGAACAGCTGGGTCATGTGCTAGATTTACTTATTTGAGGATTTGTTTAGTTAATTGAGGATTCTTTTTATGGATTTCCAGAGTGGCTAGATATTTTTGTTTGTTTGTTTTTGGTTTTCTAGACAGGGTTTCTCTGTGTAGTCCTGGCTGTCCTGGAATAGCTCTGTAGACCATGCTGGTCTTGAACTCAGAGATCTTCCTGCCCCTGCCTCTGCCTCCCAAATGCTGGGATTAAAGACATGTGCCAGTGGTGGCTAAATATTTTGTTGATAGGGTTTTCATTCCCTACATTTTGGTTTTTGATGTTGCTGGTTGGATTAATGGTAGTATTTTTCTTCCTTCTCTTTGAGAATTTGTGATTTGCTATCTTGCCTATGGATGATTACTTTCCAGTTCTCCTGTATTTATCTATTCTTGACATGAAATTTATAATTTCCTAGCCTGGCAGTGGTGGTTCACGCCTTTGATCCCAGCATTTGGAAGGCAGAGGCAGGCGGATTTCTGTGAGTTTGAGGCCAGCCTGGTCTACAGAGTGAGTTCCAGGACAGCCAGGACTGTTTCACAGAGAAACCCTGTCTCCAAAAAACAAAACAAACAAACAAAGAAAAAAAGTGTTATTTCCCATGTTCTCAAGGATGATTCCTTTGACTCTCTTGTGTATCTTCTGTTTCTAATTTATTATCTGCAGTGCTGCTTTAGTGAAATCAGTTGTGTTAACTCAGGACTGTTTTGAAATGCACGTATGTCTCCATCAATTAAAGTCTATTTTTCTGGAGGCAACAATATGTTTAACGGTTTTCTCCCCAAGCTTCCAGTGTCAGTCCATGATTTCCTGGATTTGGGATCATGGACTGGACACCTGGTTGTAATCTGTTGTTTGGGTCTTTTCATTGTTCGTTCACAGCTTTCAGTATTAATTTTTGCTTTTCCTTTTTGACTCCTTGTATGAAAGGGCAGCAAGCCATCGTTCATTATTCCTGGAAGAGAAACTCAAAGAGAAACGGAAAGCAATGTCTGATTCTCCAGTAAACATGTCCCAGGTCAGTGGTCATGTCCACTATTGTTCTAGAAATGTTGTATTTTGAGACATTGAAAGACTCTATTTTTTGTTTCTGATAATTCTTTTTAACGTTATTATAAAAAAAAAAGTTGCACTGTTCATAAATGCTTAGCCATCTCTCCAGCCCCAACTGCACCCAGCTTTGACTCATGGTTTTTAACCATGTTTTTGTTTGTTTTGTTTATTTCCACAATAAAATCCTTCTTTTAACTACAAAAAAAAAAAGTTGCAAAGAAACAACAAAAAAATTCACATACTGAAATTAACCAATTGTACAACTCAGTGAACTTTGTGGTTGTTGTTTTTTTTTTTGTTTGTTTTGTTTTCAAGACTGGGTTTCTCTGTGTATCTCTGGCCTTCCTGAAACTCACCTTGTAAACTAGGCAGGCCTTGAACTTACAGAGTTCCACCTGCCTCTGCCTCCCAAGTCCTGGGATTAAATGTGTGTGTCACCACACCCGGGAACTCAATGAACTTTTATGCCATTACAGTAGTCATTGGGAACTATAGCTCTAGGGCTTCACATTTTATATGTTCAAAATTGAATGTACTCATCCACCAACAAAAACCAAAAAGCCTGTGACAGAATTAGAAGAAGAAAAGCAATTCTCTCCATATCCTTTTTCTTTTTTTTTGGTTTTTCGAGACAGGGTTTCTCTGTGTAGCTTTGCGCCTTTCCTGGGACTCACTTGGTAGCCCAGGCTGGCCTCGAACTCACAGAGATCCGCCTGACTCTGCCTCCCGAGTGCTGGGACTAAAGGCGTGCGCCACCACCGCCCGGCTCCGTATCCTTTTTCATAACTGGTGTTCATTACCTGCATTCAGTCCTACCTCAACCCCTGATAATTATTAACCTTTCTTGTTCTCTTTTCTCTATATTCTGCTTTGCCCACATGTATTTTGTTTCCCACGTGTGTGTGTGTGTGTGTGTGTGTGTGTGTGTGTGTGTGTGTGTATGGCTAAGTTCTTCATATGAGGGGAAAATGTGGTTTCTTCTCTCTGACACTGTATGACTGCACTTAATATTACATATTTTGAGTCCATTCATTTTCTTGCAATTTTTTATTACATATTTCTCTCAGCTGAATAGTATTCCATTTTATGGGTATACCATTTTTATTATCCATTCATCTGTTGATAGACAATTAGGTTTATTCCAATACTTTGCTATGGTGAATATGGCAGCAGTAAACATGGGGTGTACATATTTCTACAGTGGGTTATGGAGTTCTCTGGTTATGTTCCTAGGAGCGATATTACTGGGTCCTACAATAGTTCTATCTTCATTTTTTTTTCAATAACCTCCAAACTGATTCCCACAATGGCTGTATTAATTTACACTCTCCCACACACACATCAACAGTTAATGATGGTTCTTTTCTCTCCACATCCTCTCTAACACATATTGTCAGATTGGTTGATGACAGCCATGCTCTGCCTGGGGTGAAGCAGTATTTCAAAGTTTGTTTTTCCATAGGGGAATTTTAGGGATACTGAACACTCTTTGCAACATTTATTGGCCATTTGTATTTCTCTCTTCACAAAGTATCTATTGAGATCATTTACCCATTGGTTGAATAGCAGTTTTATTTCTTTGGAATTTAATTTCTGTAATTCTCAGTAAATTCTAGATATCAGCCTCTATCCAAAGAGTCCCTGGTCAGACTCTCCCATTCTATGGTGGGTCTGTGTGCTCTGCTGATTGTTGCTCTTGATGCTCTATCTGTTGACACTTGGGTTAGTTCTTCTGCTGTTGGGGTTCATTCTAATCAATAAATCCTTGCCCATCCCATTATCCTCATGGGGATTCCCTGTGTTTTCTAGGTTTCTGTGTTTCAGGTTTTAAATAAGGTTTTTGATCCATTTTTAATGGATTTTTGTATAAGGTGAGAGATGCAAATCTAATTCTATCCTCCTGCTGGATCCAATTTGGCCAGCACCATTTGTTGAAGAGGACATATTTTTGTAATGTACTTTTTGCCTCCTTTGTCAAATATTAAGTGAGCATCGCTTTCTGGTTTTCTTTCTGGATTCTCTATCTAATTCTGTTAGCCTCTTGTCTAATTTTATGGTTTTCTTTCTGGATTCTCTATCTAATTCTGTTAGCCTCTTGTCTAATTTTATGCCTGTACCAGGCTGTCTTCATGACTAAAGCTTTACAATACATCTCCTGTGGCACTTTTCTCAATTCTGCTCCCCACCATCCCCCTGCTCCCATTTTGTTTTGTTTTGAGGTACACATTGCTATGGGATGTCTTTCTGTACACTGTGAATATATGTTGCTCTCGTTGGCTAATAAATAAACTATTTTGTCCTATGGAAAGGCAGCTTAGAAACAGGTAGGCAATCAAAGCAGAGATACAGTGAAGAGAAGGGCAGAGTCAGGAGACTCAAGCACACTACCCAAGGAGCAAAAAGATGCCAGAAGACCAGTAATGTCATGGCCACATACAGGAATAGGAATAGATGACTAGGAATGGGTTGAGTTAAGTTATAAGAGCTAGCTAGCAAGAAGCCTGTGCCATAGGCCATACAGTCTGTAGTTAATATAACCCTCTATGTATTTACTTGGGACTGAGTGGCTGGGGGACTGGGCAGGACACAGGAAAAACTTCTGTCTACAAATGGCGCCCAACATGGAGCTTGAACCCATGACCCTGATGCTTCCCAGAATTGGAGAGGTAAGTGTGACTTGTTGGTGCCTGGCAATGTTGAAAAGCTGAGGGGTGGAGCCAGCAGGAAGTGCGGCCACTTTCTTCCTAGCCACACAGTTTAACATTTTAGAATCTCTTCTGGTAAGGCAAAGATTACAGATATGCAATAAGAACACATTCTGGAAGAAACTCTAAATGGGTACAATATGTTTAAAAATATACATAGGTTTGAGAGAGTAAAGGAAAGGTATAGTCATAAAAAAAGAAATACATAGCTTTAAAATAATAAAATAAAGTTCTCAGAAAAGGGAATAAAATAGTATTTAAAAAATGGGATCTGCCTGGACTGAGTCTACCAGGTTAATCGCAGTCCTCGGGGAAGATTTGCCCTGGAGGAGGTGGGAATGGGGGGTAGGCTGGGGGTAAGGGGAGGGGGTGGGAGGGGGGAGAATAGGGGAACCCGTGGCTGATATGTAGAACTGAATGGTATTGTAAAATAAAATAAATAAAATTTTAAAAAAAAATGGGCCACATTAAGATGGAAGATACACAGAAAGTCTAGATTATGTGTATTATTATGTTGTCTTTAAAGTTTTGACTGCTATGAGATATTTGATTATAAAAGCTGCTGGATTAAACCAATCTACATATTTTAAAAATATCTTGACTCCAAAATTTAAGTCAAAAGATATGCCACTTTGAGGGAGAGTTTATGCTTTTATTTCCACAGGAAATAAGAGGCTCTGGATTCATTCTATGTTAAAAAAAAAAAATCAGATTTGATCAATGAAGACCCCTTGACATCCTGACTACAGACATGGAAAAAAAAACTAAAATTACTACAAGACAGATGATGTATATTTTATCTGCTCAAACACATAACAAGAAATTATCTTTGAATGACTAATGTACAATGCACAATCTGTACTTACATTGTGTATGTAACATGTATGTATGTTACCTTTAAAAGTTTAGGTATTTTCAGGATGAGATGACTAGACACCAATGAAAACAAATGGCCCAGATGATCTAGCATCTCAAAATGTCTCTCAGCAGTTCAGAATGCCTCTGTTGCAGTTTTCTCTGAGTTCTGTACTCAAAATAGGTTCAAGGCTGCTGGCTGAGATGATCCTGTCTCACAGGCTACTCTAGTCAGGACTTGACCATAATCTAAATTTTCTTAGGGTCTCCCAAAGATTACCAGTGCCTCCAATTAGCAGGAAATAGCCTAGAAAACTATGCCCACATTCCAAAAAAATGGATTATGGATGAATGTCTTTGTTTAGGGGGTTGGTTACAAATTGTTATTGGTCATAATCAATCTCCTTTTAAAAGAAGGAAGGGAGATATGATATAGAAAGGTAATATATATATATATATATATATATATATATATAATAGGGTAAAAGGGTAGATTAATGAATCTACTTTAATCCAAAAAAAATCTGTTAATCTTACATATTTTACATTAGTATGGATTTGGTTTATTGATACAAATTTAAAGTTAATTTTGCTATACTGTATACATATTCCTACTCTTGTCTAGGGTATTATGTTTATGCAACTCATTTTAAATTATAAAATATAATTAAGAAATACAGATTAATAGTCATCTATGATGATCAAACATAGACATGTTAAGTTTTTTAAATATACATAGATGTATTTCAATTAGGTAGATAATCTTCAAACACTTCAAAGACCTACAAAATATGGCATTTAAAATTTTTTTAAAACTTAAACTTTTCTGGACAATGAGACATGTTTGCTCCTGGCAGCACCAGTTTACTTCAAAGAGAAAGATAGGCATCAAAGACACTCCATATGGAGTTTATCTTCTTCTAGGCAAAATTGGCCATTTAGACGAGAAACTGCTCTTGCCTGAACTGATTAACAATATGTTATATACACTGCACATGCAACATCCATGGAAAAATGACCTTTAACCTTTGCCAAAACAAGGTCTGATGGTCCTTCTGGGTTCCTGCTTCACAGAAAATACTACCAAACATTCTGCAGGACACAGAGGAAAGTGATTGATAAACTTTGCCAATAGGCAAGTCAATCCTTCAAATTTCCTGCTTGACAAAAAGTCTGCCAGAGACTCTAGGTCTGTAGACTAAAAAGGGATGCCCCAAATTACAGAGGAACTTTGGGTGACTGTCAAGGCAGCCAGATGTCTCTCTCATTTCTAGACTATTGGAAATTGCTTACAATGCACTTTCTGTTTACCTAGGTAATATTATATCCTTGTGGGGTCTTTGATGGAATTAAAGACTGGATAATTATATTTTCCTTGGTTACAATAAAAGATAAAATATATTTGAAACTTAAGACTCACAAATATAGGGTAGATAATGAAATGTTTTCATAAATTTTGCTAAATACTAAATAACTAATTCTTGCTTGACAACTATTTTGTTATATATAATTTTACTATACTAAAATTAAAATCTTCCTTTTTGATTAGACAGAAAAGGGGAAGAGCTATGGGATGTTTTTCTGTATGCTGTGAATATATGTTGCTCTCATTGGCTAAAATAAGCTACTTTGGCCTATGAAAAGGCAGCTTAGAGGCAGGCAGGCAATTCAAGCAGAGATAGAGAAGGGTCGAGTTGGGGGAGATGCCAGCCCACCACCCAAGGAGCAACAAGATGCCAGCAGACTAGTAACACCATGGCCACAGGGCAACACATAGATTACTAGGAATGGGTTAAATTATAAGAGCTGGCTAGCAAGAATCCTGAGCAATAGCCCATACAGTTTGTAATTAATGTAAGTCTCTACATGTTTACTTGGAAATGAGCAGCTATGGGACTGGATGGGATGCAGGAAAACTTCTGTCTACAACACATCCCATATCTACCTATGACCTGTAATTTGGAAAATATTTTCTTTGTGACACATGAACAACAACAACAAAAAAAAATGTTGGGGCCTGATAGCTATTGCTCAAGCCTTTAATCCCAGCACTTTCTTGGTAGAAGCAGGCAATTCTCTCTGAGCTCAAGGGTAGCCTCTTCTACCCTTCTAGATCCAGGATATCCAAATTCTGTCTCAGGGGAAAAATAAAACTGAAGCCCAATTGCTACAGAGAATGGACTATATATCCTTATATCTTGTTGAGTGAGGTCACATGTGCTGTGTAGGCTCCATTTGCGGGATCTGTGCCATGCCCTTGAATCATGCTTATAAAAATGTATATTGAAATGCAAGGATTGGTTGCTGCAACATCGTAGAAAGTGTGCAATTTAGAGAGACAGAAGGATAGATGGACGGGAGGATAACAGAATTGGCTAGAGAATCCAGAAAGAAAAACAGAAAGCTATGCCACTTAATAGTTAGCAAAGGAGACAAAAAATCTTGGTTCTTAATACTAAATAACACTTGGCTAAGCACATTAGAAAGTGTGGAACATGGCTGGCACATGTGCCTTGATCATGCCATGAAATTGGTGTTCTAGAACATAATATCAGATGGTAGTCTACTTGTATTTCTATTTGGTGTTTACTATCAAAACATTGTTGATTCGTCCATGTGTTTGTTGACACCTAATATCTGTTTGTCTCAGAAGAATTGCTGCTCACATCACCCACTTGGTTAGGATGCTCAGTGGCAACTTCCCAAACTGGAGATATCACTGTGTCATCCATGGCCCAACCCCATCTCACTGTCCCAAACAAGATCCCACTGTGCAGCCCTTTCTGGCTGGGACTCATTGCATAACATTATGCAAAATGTATCAGGAATAATGTCTTGAGGACATTGACTGATGTGTATAAACCATCACATTTCATGCAGAATGAACAGTCCTTATGATTGCCTTGCTCTAGTCAGTTCCTGTGAGAGTCATGGCTCTACTCCTCTATCCTGCAACTGCAGTGTTTAAAAGTAGAGATTTGGGGAATGGGCTCTGACCTGCAGGTTTGCATTTCTATCCCTGACTTGGGGCTCAGACAGAATATATCATCACTTTCCATTTCCAGACAAATAAAGGAAGAGTCATAAACACCACTAACCTAAAATCTGTTAGGCAGTACAGCATAAATAGTAAAAAGGAACACACTGAGGACTACAAATTCAGACACAGTAGCTCCGATTTTCTCCTGAGCATCCTTCTGTGCTCTTTCATATTTGCAAAGCACTGAAAGGGGGCTATAATTCTCACACAATTTAATGTATTCATTACTCACAGGAAATCTGTGTCACTTCTGAATGGATCCACAGCTACTACACTTACATATACATGCTTACTGGCAACTTAAACATTATTTGGTATGTTTTTGGACTTCCATAAATTTTTACAACTCTTGGGGAGTGAAATATTATTGAAAACTTCTGAGATTGTTATTTGTCTAATTTGCCTTATACCTATTTTTTAGTAAATTTTAGATTATATCAAATATGGCTGATGCAGATTTTTCTATCTGCTTGGCAGTGGCCCAAATAGTCTCATAAAATTAATTACATAAACTATCTATCTCATATATTAATGTCGGCAGCATGCAGTGTTGTTATGCTCCTTGTTACTGAGGAAAAAAACCCAAAACCTCTATCCATAATGTCAGCCATGATGTCTGCCTTCCATACCTACCCATTTGCTATTTAATGGTGTGGCATTGGACCTAGAGTTTAAACATCCCAGCTGAGCCTGTTAGAATAGTCATGTAAGGTCCAAGTACACACAGGATTGATATGTGTCAGTGTTTTAGCATGAGCTACAGGTACAACGTTTAAAACACATTTTGTCATCATGAATTTTCCTCCTGAGACATGTCTGCTGTGATCCTGTGTAACATAAACACCGCATCCATAACAGATAGATAACCATGTCCAGACCTTAAATGTGTTTCTTGTATACTGCTTGTATGACTGTTGTTTCATCCTGTTTTCACAGTTAGAAAATCCATTATAGAATGTGACTATGTTAAAGATCATCCTTTTGAATAATTGTTTTCGCTCATCTACATCACTAATTTCCTTAAGTCTACTTATATCTAGAAAAGCACTCTGTCTGGAACCACTTGGTCATCTGTACTTTTTTGTTTGTTTTTCTTTTGGGGACAGGGTTTCTCTATGTAACAGCCCTAGCTGTCCTGCAATCCACTTTGTAGACCAGGCTGGCCTCCAACTCACAGAGATATGCCTGCCTCTGCTTCTTGAATGCTGGGATTAAAAACATGCAGCACACACCCAGTTAACCTGTTCTTTTAATTGCAGGGTCTGTTGACATTCAGGGATGTGACTGTGGACTTTCCCCAGGAGGAGTGGGAATGCCTGGACTCTGCTCAGAGGGCTTTATACATTGATGTCATGTTGGAGAATTACAGCAACCTGGTCTCTGTGGGTGAGAACATTTTGCTTGTAAAATTCCTAATCCAACTTTTGTTTGTTCTGACTTTATAGACTATAAAAGCTCTGATTAGCTGTCTTGGAAACAACAGGAGACTAGGGAAAGTTTTTTAGTAGAAAAAAAGTTTTCTATGGTATCTGAAAAAAATAAACCCTTTGATTCTTCAAAGTAAGCCTTTAATCTTGGAACTGGGTCTCTCTCTGTACTCTTTCTTGCTGAATAAAAGCTAATTACTGACTCCATAATTAATTATTTCATCTTCCTTGTAGGATTTCATTCTGTTTTCTGAGAATTCATGCAATTATATTGAGTGAAAATTGTGGGAGCTGTATTCTAAGTAGTTGTTGGTTGACCTATGAGAGAATTAGAGAGACAGTCATTTATCAAATGTTTAACCTTGGGACAAGCCCTATTCATATGACTTGTACTCATTTTCAGAGAACTATTGCAAATGTGATCCTGTCCATCAACATGTGAAGACTGAAAAGGAGTCTTGTCAGTGTAATGAGCTTGGCAAAGTGCTTCATGACCTCTCCAAATATGCACTTTATAAAACAAGTGAAACTGCAGAGCACTCTAATAACTACAGATGCAGTAACCACAGGGATGCCTCTATTGACTCATCAAACCCAGACAGACATGAAAGCATGCACACTGGAGATGAACCTTGCAAATCTAAAGACTGTGAGAAATCTTTAAATTTGTGTTCCAACATTACTCAAGATCAGAGACTGTACACTGCAAAGAGGGAACACAGGCAAGGAGAATATGATGACTATCTCACCTTTGCATACAGTCTTTTGCAACAAACAATTGGAAAGTCACCATACCGGTGTGGGAAATGTGAAAGATGCTTCAGTACTGCCTTAAGCCTCAGTGAACCCAAGAGAAATCATACTGGAGAGAAGCCCCAAAAGTGCAACATTTCTGACAAATCCTTTACCCATTACACAAATCTTAAAAGACATCAAAGATTCCATGCTGGAGAGAAGCCTTACAAATGCAGTGACTGTGACAGATTCTTTACCCACTATTCATCATTTAGAAGGCATCAGAAAATTCATTCTTTAGAGAAATTATACAAATGTAAAGAATGTGGTAAGTCCTATATTGAATTATCACATCTTAAAAGGCATTACAGGATCCACACTGGTGAGAAGCCTTATAAATGTGAGGTATGCGACAGATCCTTTAACCAGTGCTCAAGTCTGAAAACACATCAAAGACTTCATACTGGTGAGAAACCTTACCAATGCAAAGATTGTGGAAAGTCATTTCCTCAGTTGTCAGCATTTAATAGCCATCAGAAATTGCATACTGGAGAGAAGCCTTACAAATGTAAGGAATGTGACAAGTCTTTTGCCCACTGTTCCAGTTTCAGGAGACATCAGAAAACCATACTGCTGAGGAACACTGCAGTTGTTCAGAATGTGGCAAGGTCTTTCATCAGCTTTCCCACTTTAGAAGGCATTACAGAATCCATACTGGTGAGAAGCTTTACAAATGTGAGGTGTGTGACAAATCCTTTACCCAGGACTCAGGCCTTAGAAGACATCGGAAAATTCACAGTGGGGAGAAACCTTACAAATGTAAGGAATGTGACAAATCCTTTACCAGGACTCAACCCTTAGAAGACATCGGAAAATTCATACTGGGGAGAAACCTTACAAATGTAAGGAATGTGACAAATTCTTTACTCGGGATTCAAATCTTAGAAAACATCAGGAAGTTCATACTGGGGAGAGACCTTACAGATGTAAGAAATGTGACAAATCTTTTACTAAGTGTTCAACTCTTAGAAAACATCAGAAAATTCATACTGAAGAGAAAAATACTGTTTTAAATTATGTGACATAGCATTTATACAGTATTCTATGCTTACAAATCAAAACAGTATACATAATAGAAACATACATAGCCAGGAGTGGTAGCATACAACTTTAATCCCACCACACAGGAAACAGAGACAGGAAGATCTCTTGAGTTCTGAGTTTGAGACCAGCCTAGTCTACAGAGCAAGCAAGTTCCAGGTAGCCAGGGCCACACCGAGAAACCCTGTCTCTAAAACCCAAAAATAAATAACAGAAAGAAAGAAACATAAAGATAAGAAACTTGTGAAAGCCTCAGGAAGATTTAAATCTTAGAAAATATCACAAAGTTTATGTTAAAATAAAATTTTGCAAATGTAATTGTGCGAAGAAACTTTTTTTCCTCTTTTTTTTTTTTTGTTTAATGTGTGTGGTTGCTTTGCCTGCTTGTATTACTGTATAGTACATGTATGCCTGTTGCTTGTGGGTGTCAGATGATGGCATCACATCCCCCGATGCTGTAGCTACAGACAATTGTGCACACACGTGTGTTGGGAAATGAACCCTGGTCCTCTAATGTTGTACCCGTTTTGTGAAACCCCCAGAGACCACCAAGGAGCCAGTTTCTAATGCAAACACATAAGGGTTCTTTTATTGTCAGATTCAACCTTAGCCATCAAATGGCAGATGGAAGGAAATGTGGCAGCGGTGGTGAGCCCAGGTGTAGAAAGTTTTTAATAGGGGAAAACTGCAAGCTGGGATGGGCAACTTGGGATTGGGTAGAAGGAATATGGGGCAAGGTAATTTTTTTTTGAAACTATTGTTCTAGACTTTGGGTGTGAAACCACATTTGAAACCACTGGGTTAGACTTTTGGCAGGGAACTACAACCTGCTGAACAGAATTATCTAGATTGCTCAGCAGGATTATCTAGATAGCTTCCAGGGCCATCAACCATAGACAGAATGTCCACAGGAGCATACTGTTCTGTATTGGTTGGAGTTGTCATGGCACATTCCTGAGGTCCTTCCTAGAAATGAGCACAGCCGGTGGTCTAAGATGGTGGCCCTTTCTGTAAGATGGGGTCTGTATTGCCTTCACACTAGAAGAGAGGCAGTGCTACTAACCAGTAGGCCAATGCTTCAGCCCCTGGGAAATGCTGTAATAAAAACATTTATCTTGTTCAGCATCCAAAAATTCATAATACTGCCAGGTATGGTGCATGCCTTCAATCCATGCACTCTGGAGGTAGAGGCAGGTGGAACTCTGTGAGTTTAAGGCCAGCCTTATCTACAGACCAAATTCTAGAATAGCCAGCGCTACACAAAGAATTCCCAAAAATCTTCTAAAACCAACCCAAACCCTGGGAAAAAGAAAAAGAGAGGGTTGGGAATTTAGCTCAGTGGTAAAGAGTGCTTGCCTAGCAAGAGCAAGGTCCTAGGTTCGGTCCTCAGCTCCAAAGAGAAAGAGAGGGAGAGAGGGAGGAAGGGGGAAGGGAGGGGAGGGAGGGGAGGGAAGGTGAGAAAGAAAAGAAAAGAAAAAAGAAATCCTGAAAGTATGTGTGAATTCATTTTGAAGTACTGAGAAAAGTATGTGGAAGTATTTACTCCAAACTAAATAAAAATGGTACTGCTCCCATTAACTGCCAGTAGACCTTTAAGAAGGAAAGGACTCTTGGGACTCTGCCTCAGCCATGATGAAATGGCAATTATCCAATCTTACATGGTTGCTATTGTCAGCACTGTACTACCCATTACCAACTACAAGAGGAGGCTTCTTTCACCAAGGCTGAGAGTAGTATAAATTGATAATTATAAACATGAATATTTAGATGGCAGATAACAAGATCATGTACAAAACATCTATGGGTTCTGCCTTTGGATTTTTCATTCCCAAGCCATGTTTTTTGACCCTGTTACAGTACTAGGCATGAATTCCCCTCTATGGAGCAAGTCTCAAATCCAATCAGGAGAGAGGTTGGTGATGCCCATAAGCAGTGATGCCAGTGTTGCAGCAGTGCACACATCCTTGCTGGTCGGTTGGTATTGTAGGATGCAGGGTCCAGGGGTAGATAAGACCACTGACATCATTTCTTTGTGGCCAGCAGGACATCCCTGGTAAGTTCTAGTTTGCTCTAGATTGCTCGCTCGCGCTCTCTCTCTCTCTCTCTCTCTCTCTCTCTCTCTCTCTCTCTCTCTCTCTCTCTCTCATACAACCAAAGTATTTGGTGTCTTCAGCTACACCCTGTACTTATGGTGGCCTAGTAAGAGCACTGGCAATGACCTGTTTTGTCTGGGATGCCTCTGGGGCCTCCCTGACCAGGAAGGCCTAGGCAGATAACCAGTACCTGGTACAGTGAGTTCTGTTTAATACCCATGGTGTCTGGGAACATCATTATTTACCCACACAGGACACCTGTGTTCAAAGTTTTAAAAAAATATATTTCCTATTAACTAGTAAGACAGTGGGATTTCATAAGTTTCTGATGTCCTTCCTCTTGGTTGACCATCCCATTCTTCCTTTTTTCTTCCTGTTCCATGTCCAGTTAAACACTTAGTATACATTACCCAATGCTCACTATTTTATACTACAAGTGTTCTACTATCCTCTATTGTTATATTATTTACTTGGGTTTCCAAATGATAGTTTCCCATGTAGTTTCTTCATGGACATCTCTCTTGACTTGACCTTTCAGCAGGCTCTCTCTTACCATCACTCTGTGGTGATATATTGTGTACCCTAATAAAATTTGCATGAAGATCAGAGAACAGAACAAGCTACTAGATTAAACATAGAGGCCAGGCAGTGGTGGCACACACCTTTAATCCTAGCACTCAGGAGGCAGAGATCTGTCTAGATCTCTGTGAGTTCAAAGCCCCCCTGGAACACATGAGATTGATTCAATCTAGGAGAGAAACACAGCCGGGTAGGGAGGCACACATCTTCAACCCCAGTACTTGGGTAACACATGCCTTTAATCCATCACTAGGAAGGAAGTAATATGGCTGGGCAGAGATGACTCAGTAGTTAAGAGCACTGTCTGCTCTTTCAGAAGACTCACTTTGAATTCTCAGCACCCTCACATGGGCACCAATGTGTAACCTCAAGTCCAAGTCATCCAGTATACTCTTCTGGCCTCTGTGGGCACCAGAAACACACATGGTGCATAGACATGCATGCAGACAAAACACCTCTATAAAGAAAAAGGATCCTCATTGGTTTACCAATTCGGATGGCGCCGTTTGGACCAAGATGCGAGTCTTTATTCTCCTAGCTGATCACCCCCAGCCTCTAGGCTTTAGGCCCAGGGGCACAAGTTGTGCTCCCATACCCCCACCCATTGTAGTCCCAGTTTCAGGCAAGCAGGCAGGACTTCTGCAGGCAGGCTGGACTACCACCATCCCTGACCAGACCCGGTTACCTACAAGTCCCACCCCAGCCCCCAAACCCACTCATCCTCAAAGATCACAGCTGTTCCCTGAGACACGGACTATGCCAGCTCCAATTTTACCAAGAGCTCCCATTGGACCAAGAATGCCAATTGGACCAAAAGAGGCTCCCTCAGATTCAGACACTGTTTGCAATGATTGGAGGAAGAAATGGGTAGATGCAAGTGCAAAAAATATATTCAACAACACAAAGAACAATATGGCACCACCAGAACCTAGCAGTTCTACATCAGTAAGACTTGAACATCCCAATGCTCCAGGAATCCAGTTGAAGAGAGAGAAGAGGGATTTTATGAGCAAGGGGCATCAAGATCATAATGGGGAAACATACAGAGACAAACAAACCAAACTAGTGGGAACTCATGATCTGTGGACCAATAGCTGTGGAGCTTCCATGGGACTGGACTAGGCTCTCTGCATAGGTGAGACAGTTGTGTAGCTTGACCTGCTTAAGGGGCCCCCTGGCAGTGGGATCAGGATCCATCTCTGGTGCATGAGTGGGCTTTTTGGAGCCCAGTGCCTATGGTGGAACACCATACATGGCCTTGGTGCAGGGGAAGGGGTTTGGACCTGCCTCAACTGAATGTATCGGACTCTGCTGACTCCCCATGGGAGGCCTTACGTACGAGGAGGTGGGAATGGGGGAGGCATGGGATGGGGGAAAAGGCTAGGTGTTGGTGGGAAAGGGAGTAGAGGGGGATCTGTGGTTGGTATGTGAAATGAATAGAAAATTTCTTAATAATAAAAAAAGAAAAGAACTGGTAGCTATGGAGACTGGGGGTAGAACAAAGAACAGCAAAGATATCAGGGGCAGAACAATAAAGAGACATGGATAGAAAGAACACGGTGTGAGCAGATTCATTCCCCATCCCTCAGATCCTAGTTTCCTTTGCTGGTTGTAGAGCTTCCTTTGGACTCTGAAAGTCTGTAAGACTGGACCTTAAAGGCATTCGTTATCCTACCTCTACTATCCTGGTCCATAATTTCAACAAATCTCCATTCATTTTCCTTGTGACTCCATGAGAGTAACCAGAGCCATCTCTGAGACTGTGGGTTTGGAGCTATGTGTTGGAGCCTGGTGAGTTCAGCAGAGGACTACAGCTAAAGGCAGTGATTCTTCTCCTACAATCCATCCATTGCCAACATTTGAGAGGTAAAGGGTGGGCCCTGTGAGCCTTTCCCTTTCCTAGACTGATTGTGGTCTAGTGTGAGGTCCATGCAGGTCAGTACAGCAGCTGTTGGTTACTGATTACAACAGCTGTGTGGAGTCTAGAGAATGGCATGTCTTAGCCCTTCCTCCTCTTTCCCTTTTTATTCCCTTCCCTCCTCCTCTTCCTCAATGTTCCCTGAGCCATAGACAGGATGGTGTAACTGATGCTTTCACAGCTGGGACCACATACCTTACTTCTTTTCTGCATCTGGAAAAGCAAGAGTCTCTGCATTCACCATTGCATTTTTTTTCTCCAAATAATTTTTCTGTGTTTTATCTCAAATCACCTAAAGTCTTCTGAGTCACAGAAGACCAACTTGTTTCTGAGTTAGTAAAATGACAAGACCACCATCTAGTGGTGAGTAGGACAGTGCAGGATGAATTCTGTCCTTGGCTCTTAGCAATGGGCTGACCACTGACTTCTTGAGACATCTAATTCTTTTCAAACTCCAAGTTCCTGAAATGTCTCTCCTCATGTCACAACTGCAGTATTTGGTTTTGGCTTGTCATGTTACCCATGGGACGCTGGCATCTGAATTTAGCGTTTTATCGTTTGGTGTAAGTTGCAGCCCGGGAGGTTGGTAGTCAAGTAGAAGCTAAGCTGCCTGTCTTTTATCTGAAGTGTTCAGATTGACTGTGGGGGTCAGGTACTGGGGTGCAGCGTCCTCCTAGATGCAGTTCTAGGCTGGCAGCGAGCATGTGGGGAGGCTGTGCAGAGCGGGTGCAGGGCAGCCTGACAGCTGGAGCTGTGTGGAAGGCAGCCTGAGACAGGGGGAGGGAGGAGTCTCCAAGGAGGAGGGACATTGATGTAGATCACAGGAGTGATGGGGAAAAGATGTGAAAGCCCAAAAAACTCAATTTGACCGAGACCATGAACGGGTGGGCCAGGCCAGAGGGCCTACGTAACCGGAAACTGTCTATGATGGGCGGGTCTAGAGGCGGCTCCAAGAACCGCAGGTGGGAGGGGCCGGAAAACCCTCCATTCTCAAAGGGACTTCGTGGGTAGCGTTGTGTACAGCTAGTGGTGGCGGACACCCGCCAGCATCTCGCGGGGACGCGAAAACTCCCCGGAGCCGCAGTCGCCGCGGCCCTGGAACCTCCCAGGTCAGAAGAGCTGAGGGACGCAGGTAGGAACCGTACCAGGGATATGATCAGCTTTTCTGATGCTCATAAGGGTACCGCTTGCACAATTCTGTTGCAGGGGTATTACCCTTAAGTTTTGAGATAGTATAAAATGGGGCAAAAGCTGATTTTATCATTTGTCTGCGGTTTCTAAAATATTCCCATAGAATCAATCACATAGACTAATTGAATGTATGCTTTGATGTTAGCAAACGTGGTTCTTTTTGCTGTTGTGCAAAAAACCAAAACAAATGGTATTTATTCAAACACTTTCTAACCCCCTGACCAACCTCTTCCCTTTTCAAGAGAGTGGCATTTGACTTGGAGACTTGGTGGTCCTAGAGAGCTTAACTATCAGCCCCGTAAGGAATAACTGCAGATTTTGATTCAGTTAGAAATATATATATATATATAACCAAGCTACACGGTTATGGCCATAAACCTTACTGTTCATTAACTAAACTTTTTACTCACTAATTTTCCGTTTGAAATGCATACACTTCGATGTAAATATAACAAATGTGTGTTCTTATGCGGACGTTTTAAGGCACACCTCAGAGTCCAGCAATGTATAATAGGCATGCTGAGTGTGAGGATATCAGGCCACACTGTTTTTTCACAGTTAGAAAACAGAATATATATTAGGACAAATTTAGAAAGCATCTTTTTGGTGCAAGAAAAGCACTCTTGAGCATTGACAAATGGCCAACCTGTTACATTTTATTTCAGGGTTGTTTGCATGCAGTGATGAAAGTGTGGCCTTCTCTTAGGAAGAAGGGGAAATGCCTAGACCTGCTCATAGAGTTTTGTACTGATATTTGAATATCGCAGAATTGCAGCAGTCTAGTTTCTGTGAGTGAGAATAGTTTTCTTGCAATCTCCCTTGCTCCTCCTTAGGGTTCCTAGGAAAATTACTCTGCATGTGTGTGAGCGGTGTGTTTGAGTCTCACACCTCACAGAGTAAAGTGAAATCCTCAGAGGAAAAGACACAGTTTCATGAAATTTCATCTGTTTTTCATGTTTGTCCTTTTGAGAGGTGTAAGGCTTCTTCCATGATAAAATCAGACTCTCGGTAGTGTATAATGTCACTCCAATAATACAGCTCCATTTCTGCCCTTGAGTTTTGATTGAGCTATGGTTAGAAGTGGGAGTCAAGTTATGGAAATTCAAAACGCTCCCTAAATATTTTCAGTGTGCTAACCCCATATGGTGAATCATTTGTAGAACCCTCTATTTCACGTTCTCTATTTCTGCTGAGCATAGTACTGTGTGCGAAATCCTGGTGCTTACTGAAGAATGTCTTTCTCCTGTGCAGGTCTCACTCTGCTCAGCCAGATCTGCTCACCTGTGGAGGAGAACAAAGAGCCCTGGAAGGTAGAGAGAGAGGAAACAGTAGCAAAGGATCCAGGTATGGTGGAGGCATTGGCCCAGGGTTCAAGAGACAATGGAAGTAGGACAGATAATCGGTTTTCTACATTCTGTGTCACCAGACATGATTCTGTAGACTTCTACTGAGGAAGATCTCAGGATATTCCTATTGTAGATTTTAGAAGCTTCTCTATGTAAGAATTAGTACTGGGGCCTGGAGAGATGGCTCAGAGGTTAAGAGCACTGCTTGTTCTTCCAAAGGTCCTGAGTTCAATTCCCAGCAGCCACATGGTGGCTCACAACCATCTGTAATGAGATCTGGTGCCCTCTTCTGGCCTGCATCCATGTATGCAGGCAGAACACTGTATACATAATAAATAAATAAATCTTTAAAAAAAAAGAATTAGTACTAGGAATAATTATAATTTATTTGACTTTGCATGTGAGTGATGCTGTCCCTCTTCCATTCACATTGCTGATTGTGTCTTTATGTGAATATTAAGTGGTTTTTATTTCTGTAATTTTAATGTAGTGCTTGATTAGGACACTCAATTCCTCTTAAGTTTTTCCTGCTTCAAAGTTTTGAAGCTTTTTTGCATTTTCTTTGGTTCTGTTATTTGAAGGGTTAATTACTCCTGTTTCTAATATAATGTCAGCAGGGCTTTGACAAGAATTGCTTAGTATCTCTCTGGTGTATTAAACTGCATCGACACCGTCTTCCCATTGCTGTCCCCTGCTGTCAGCCTTCATGACGGCACTCAACAGTTTGCATCACTATAATCCTAGTATATTTTGAAATCACCTCTAGGTTTGATCCTTCTCTCATAGTTTTTAAAGTCTGTGGTTTCTCACAAGTTTATGCATTTTAGGATCATTTTCTCTGTTTCTTAGAATCTTTATAGTACACAGACCTTCTCTACATTGTCCTTCCATGTTTGAATGAGCACATGCTAGCAATGAGTCATTATTCACTTGTCTTTTAATGTATTTTGTTTTCTACCTGTTATTGGTGTCTGTGTTCCAGATTATTTTTTTTAAAGAGTTACTTATTTATTATGTATACAGTGTTCTGCCTGTGTACATGCAGAACACCAGAAGAAGGCACCAGATCTCATCACAGATGTTTGTGAGCCACCATGTGGTTGCTGGGAATTGAACTCAGGATCTCTGGAAGAGCAGCCAGTGCTCTTAACCTCTGAGCCGTCTCACCAGCCTGTGTTCTAGATTCTTAGAGAAGAGAGTTTTTAAAATATTGGCATTTACTAATTTTTTAATTTTGGTATTTCTAGTTAATGAGCACACTGGAGAGTATTTCTTGAAGTTAAAGAACGCTGCCTGGGAATCTCCTACTGTTGTGTGATTGATTTTCTGGATACCTGCTAGGCACTATTGGTTTTCTGTCTGATTTTCTTATGCATCACTGGATAGTGGATATCAAAGCTTCCTGGCATTACTGTCTATTTTCTCCCTACGTTGCGTTGATTGATTCTTGTATTTGGAAACTCTGTGATATGCATCCATATTGCATACAGTTGTGTTTGTCGGATTGTGCTTTTGTGTCCTGGAGATGTGTAGTACTGTTCAAGGACAAATTCCCAACATCCACATATGGCGTATTCTACTTTCTGTTGCTCTGCAGGTTTCACTGTTCCAGATCATCCGTGAAGGTCTGTGATTCATTTTACAGTGGCAGAGAATGGGACCCAGGTTCCCATTTATTTATTGAAGGTTGTCTGTGTGGATAGATACTTTTCCCAATACCATTGGTTGACGAGACTGCCTATTGTGTAACATTGTGTAACATGTGTGTGGTATTTTGGTGACATTGGCATGGTCGTTGCTGTTGGTCTGGTTCTCCAGCTAGCTGCTGCTGTATTGTGTTGGGCTGTGTGTCTGTTCTTCTGCCATGACCATGGTGCTCTTGGTTGTTTGGCTCTGCAGTTTCATCTAGAATCAAAGCTAGGGCAGCAAAAGCTCTGTCCTGTGGACTGCTCTGTGCTCTCAGGATCTCTGTGCTTCCCTGGAAATTTGTAGGATTCTCTGTACTGTCTGTATGTGTGAAGTATATCATGGGGAGTTTCATTGTCATGAAGTTTGAATTAATCACATCAATCTCTTTCATTGGTATTGTAATTTTCACAGTACTGTGTCCCATTTGATGTGCATAGAAATTCTTTCCTTATTCAGTTCCTTCAACAAATTAAAGAGTTCACTTTAGAGGTCTTAATTTTGCTTGTTTAGGTTTTTTGTTTGGTTGTTTTTTGCGTATTCCCCATTAGAAAAATAAATTTTTAAGCCAGATGTAGTGGCACATGCCCTTGATCCTAGCACTCAAGAGGCAGAAGCAGGTGGATGGATCTTTGTGAGTCCAAGGCCAGCCTAGTCCACAAGGAGGGTTCCAGGGTAGCCAGGATTGTTACACAGAGAAATCCTGTCTCAAAAAATGGGGGGTGGGGGGGAATGTTGTGGTGAATTTTATTTGTGCAGAAATGTGGTGATATTTTATTTGTGCTTCAATAAATAAAGCTTGCCTGGAGATCAGAGGAATGGGAACAGCCATTATAAGTAAACAAAAAAGTCATGCAATGCTAGCACGTGCCTTTAATCCTATCTCTTGCCAGGCAGGATCTCTGTGTGTTCAAGGCCACACTGGAAACAGTCAGGTGTAGTGGCACAGGTCTTAAATTCCAAAACTAGTTACCGTGGAAGTCTGGAGGTCTGGACAGACAGACAGAAAATGACAGAGCTCTGCAGGAAGAGGAAGTGATGTAGCTGGACAAAGAGCAAACCACATGGCAGAACAGCAAGGCATATGTGTGTAGGTAGACAGGAAAGGAAGTAACTCGCATTTGGAAGGTGCAGAGTTGATGAGGTAAGGTTGGCTGGTGGCTTTCCCTATTTCCCTGATCTCTAAGGCTTTCACCCCTATATTTGGCTCCATGTTTTTTTATTTAATAAGACCATTGAGAAATTTGTCTACAAAAAGGTTTTGTTTTGCCGGGCGGTGGTGGCGCACACCTTTAATCCCAGCACTCGGGAGGCAGAGGCAGGCGGATCTCTGTGAGTTCGAGGCCAGCCTGGTCTCCAAAGCCAGTTCCAGGAAAGGCGCAAAACTACACAGAGAAACCCTGTCTCGAAAAACCAAAAAAAAAAAAAGGTTTTGTTTTGTTTTTAAATTTTTTCTCTTTAGTTTTAACTACGTAAATAGCAGTAATAACAGTGCAAAGCTTTTCTTTTCTTTTCTTTCTTTCTTTCTCTCTTTCTTCCTTTCTTTCCTTACTTATTTGTTTGATTATTTTTCATTTATTTATTTATTTATTTATTCCATTATCAGCTTGATACAGTACAAATTCTTATCCTAATAGTGCAATGTTTCACTGAGCCTTGCCCAGTGATTGAGTAATACCAACTTATTATAAATCACAGTCTTCCTAGGGTCCCTCCTGTTATGTAGCCTCCCTAGTTCTGTGGTTTGCAGTCAGATTGTTCTTTGCTTTATATGTAGTATCCACTTATGAGTGAGTACATACCATGACTGTCTTTCGGGTTTGAGTTACCTCACTCAGGATGATATTTTCTAGTTCCATCCATTTGCCTGCAAATTTTATGCTGTCATTGTTTTTCTCTGCTGAGTAGTACTCCATTGTGTATCTGTACCACATTTTCGTAATCCATTCTTCAGTTGACGGGCATCTAGGTTGTTTCCAGGCTCTGACTATTATGAATAGTGCTGCTATGAACATAGTTGAGCATGTATCTTTGTGGTATGATTGAGCATTCCTTGGGTAGCAGTAATAACAGTACAAAGCTTTTCTTTTCTTTTTACTATTTTTTAACTAATTAATTTTTTTTCCATCCCAGTCACAGTCAGTTTCCCCTCCTTCCCTTCTCTTCTCCCAGTCCTTCCCCCCAGCCTTTTCTCTTCCCCTCTCCCCCCAATCCATTTCTCCTCCTTTCTCTTCAGAAAAGGGTGGGCCTCCCATATATGTCAGCCAGTCATGGTATTGGTATATCAAGTTGCTGTGAGACTAGGCACTTCCTCTTCTATTAAGGCTAGGTGAAGCAACCCAGTAGGAGGAATGGGTCCCTACAGCAGGCAACAGAATCAGAGATGGCCCTGTGCTCACTGTTAGAAGTTCCCCAAGAAGACCAAGCTACACAACTACAACTATATGTGTAGACGGCCTAGGTCAGTCCCATGCAAGCTCTCTGGTTGGTGGTTCAGTCTCTGTGATCTCCGCATGCTTCTCTTACTGTTGTATAAAACATTAAAATTCTGCCTCCAAATAGGCATTGGTATTTCCTATTCACTTATATTTTTGCAGATTTTTATAATGATTAATTTTGATATTTAATCGTTGCCTGCATGTATGTCTGTGTGAGGGTGTCAGATCCCCTGGAACTGGAGTCACAGACAGTTGAGAGCTGCCATGTGGGTGCTGGGAATTGAACCTGGGCCCTCTGGAAGGGCAGTCAGTGCTCTTTACTGCTCAGCCATCTCTCCAGCCCCTTGACTTTAGTATATGGACCCCTGTAAGTTTTTTTTCTCTCCTTCATGGTCTGTATAACAGTTGATGCACTGTGTTGAGTTGGTGTGGAAGGAGTAGACACCTTTGTCTCTGTTCCTATTAGAGTAGGATGATTGTAGTTTTCCTCATTGAGTGTAATGTTAAATATAGGTTTGTGGCTTCTAGTGTTTATGGCATTGAGGTATGTGTCTTCAGAGCTTTTATACTGAGCAAATGTGATGTTTTGTCACAGGCCTTTTTTAGCTCTATTAACATGATCATATTTCTTCTTTCACTGAGTGTAGATATTAGCTATTTTACATTGATTGTTTTGTGTATGTTTCTGAAACAGCTGCATCCCTGGCATGAAACTAACCTGAACTCCATTTCTATATAGTTCAGAGAGAGTCTCCGTGTCTATTTCTATGCAGACAACTGGTCAGTGATTCTGCTTTGCGGGTATTCGCTTGTCCTTGTATGATATGTTGTTCCTTTAGAGAACTTATTGCTGAATCTGTCCAATCCTGGAATTTTTTTCTTTTCTTTTTCAAGACAGGGTTTCACTATGTAGCCCTGGCTGTCCTGGAACTCGCTCTTGTAGACCAGACTGACCTCAAACCCACAGAGATCCACCTGCCTCTGCCTCCTGCATGCTGGGATTTAAAGCACCACCACCTGGATAGTCCTGGAATATTTTTAGACGAAATCATTAGTGCTTAAATCCCAGTATTTGTGTCAGATCTTCTCTAGTTTCACAACAGACAAGGTTGTTTCTAAGCACTCATCCTTTTCTTCTACATTTCCAGTTTATTTGGGATGACTTTCTACAGTACTCTATACACAGACATCATGGATATCCATTGCTATGGCCCCTTTCAGCTCTAATTCCATTACTTAGGGATTTACTCTCTTAGTTTCAGATTAGATAAGGAATGCTTTGTCAGTCCTTTTATTTCATCACAGAAACAAGTGTGATGCATTGACTCTTGGTATTGTTCATTGAGTCTCTATTACATTACCTACACGGCCTTTCGAATACCTTTCTGCATCCCATTTCAGATTGACTTGATCTTTTGCTTATAAGCCCTCAGGCACATAATTACAGACAAATGTCTTTGACAACCAGCGCCTCCTGCTGCCCAAACTCCTCAGTGTGTCTTTGTCACCCCACTTCTGTGTCACTGTGTTTCAGGAGCTGGCACTCACCCTGCCGCTCTTTCTTGTATCCATCGGCAGCAAACCCTCCTCACTGACAATGTGATGTGATGTGGAAAGGACATGTTCCCGCTCTTGAGTAGTTTATGACTATTAAACGGGACTTGGCATCTGGAACAGGAAAATAAGTTGGATTAAGGGCTGCGTGTTAATTGTGTCCTAAGTCATACCCAGCATACACTTCCCTGCTATTTGTATGTAAAATGCGCCAAAACCAAACACTTCAAGTGACATTCTTACTGCCACACTCCAATGCTGTGGTTTGCATTTAATCTTCTAATCCTGAAGGTTGTGCCTGGTGCTCTCTGAGGAGAGTTGGCTGCAGGTGGTGCTCTTCACTGGGTCTTTCCGTGTACCTGCATTTCACCTTCATCTCCACACTGCCGTCAAATTCCGTGTTGCTGCTGTGAGTTCCACTGACCACATGGAACCACCTGTAGAGAGGCCACATCCCATGTAAGAGAGTATTTCTAGAGGAATAGAACTGATAGAATGAGTCTGTATAGATACGGAGATAGAGATAGAGATAGAAAGGGATTTTATTAGAGCGGGTTACAGGCTGTGGTCCAGCGTATCCCATAATGGAATGTCCAAGAATAAGTAGGGATTCCACTTTTCCATTTCCTCAACTAGGTTTTGTAGTTGGAAGTTGTCCTGTGTCCTGGCCGGGCGGCAGTCGGGACAAATATTTCCCACTCCCTAATAAGCACACAGCCTTCCTCTTCCCAGAATTCTCCTCGTCTGCTTGCCTTGCCTATACTTCCTGTCTGACTACAGGCCAGTCAGCATTTTAGTTATCAATCAATCAGAGAAACACATGTTCACTGCATACAGAACAACATCCCACAGCACCTCCCCTTTTCTGTCTAATCAAAAAGGAAGGTTTTAACTTTAACCTAGTAAAATTACTTATAACAAAACAGTTATCAAGCAAGAATTACAGTTACAATATCTAGTCTATTTGTATTTGGCAAAATTAAAGAAAATATGCTATCTATCCTATATTTGTGAGTCTTAAGTTTCATATCTAATTTATCTTTTATCATAACCAAGGAAAATTGTAACAATCTAGTCTTCAACTACATCAAAGACCCCAGAAGGATATAATATTACCTGAGTATACAGGAAATTCATTTCAAGCAACTTCCAAAATTCTGGAAATGAAAGAGACAGTTGCCTGCCTATACAGTCATCCAAAGTTCCTCTGCAATGTTGGGGCATCCATCTTCAGCCTATAGGCCTAGAGTCTCTCAATCGCTTCTCTCTGTGTCCTGTAGAATATCTGTGTGATTTCCATCCTTATGTGGCTTATGTTTTATATTACTTTTACTTTCTCTTTAAAGGCTTTATTTTTTTGAAGTTATCTATTTCTTTATATAACTGTCTATATTCATTTTCCATTCTCTTCCAAGCCTACATACAATTTTACACACACTGTAAACTGTTTATGGTTTATACCATCTGAATCTGTCCCTTTGTGAATCTATTGCTTTAAACTGCAGCATGACTAGCACTGAAATGGCATGCTGGCTGTGCCCACCTCACCTTCCCAACATGGTGGAACTCCGTTTACCGCCAGCTCTGGGGGAACTAAGCTCATTGCTGACTCTCTGAAGCAATGGATCTATGCTTCCATCCAGCAGCATATAGCCCAAAAAACGTTTTCTTTCTTTCTTTCCTTTTTTTTTTTTTTTTTTGTACTAGCAAAAGCTGTATCTACCATGCACCGTGATGAATGGCTTGCAGACGCCACTGTGTACAGTGGTGGAATCTGCCATGCTGCACTCAAGCCCATACACTGTGAACCTACCATACTGTAGCTCAAGTCTGTAGGCCATGGCGTCTCTGCACCTTGGAGTCTCTATATCTGCATGAGACATGAAGTAGAAAGCTGTTTTGGGCTCCATTATTGTGTGTTTAGAAGCCCTTTTTAAACTCTTTTAGGTCTTGTGGAAATTGGAGGGCCTTGTTTCAGTACACCAAATGTAGTTGGAAGTTTTCCTGTGACCTGCCCAGCTGGTGGTCAGGACAAATCTCTCCCACTTGCATCCCCCAAGTAAGCACACAGAGGCTTATATTAACTATAACTGCTGGGCCATTAGCTCAGACTTATTACTGACTACCTCTTATACTTAAATTAACCCATAATTCTTACCTATGTTTAGCCATGTGGGTTGGTACCTTTTCTCAGTTCTGCCTTGACATCTTGCTTCCTCTGTGTCTGGCTGGTGACTCCTGACTCAGACTTCCTCTTCCTAGATTTCTCCTGGACGGCTTACCTCGCCTATAATTCCTGTCTGGCTATGGGCCAATCAGCGTTTTAGTTATCAATCAATCAGAGAAACACATATTCACAGCATACAGAACAGAACAATATCTAACAGCAAGGTTTGTTGCTATTTTTTTTCCTTTTTCTTTCTTTCTTTTTTTTTTTTTTTTTTTTTTTTTTTTTTTTTTTTTTTTTTTTTTTTTTTTTTTGGTTTTTCGAGACAGGGTTTCTCTGTGTAGCTTTGCGCCTTTCCTGGAGCTTACTTGGTAGCCCAGGCTGGCCTCGAACTCACAGAGACCCGCCTGGCTCTGCCTCCCGAGTGCTGGGATTAAAGGCGTGCGCCACCAACGCCCGGCCTTTTTCTTTCTTTTTTGACAGTCCCACTGTATAGTTCTAGCTGGCCTGGAACTCACTGTGTAGACCAGGCTGACATTGAGTCACAGCCATTCTGAATAGGGCGAGAAGGAGTATCAGTTGGTTTTGAGTTTGTAATTACATCATAGCTAAGGGTCATAAACACTTTTAAAAAAAAACAGAATGGGTGGCAGAATAGATGGTTAAGTGAACAGTTAAGAACAGTCTTCTATATGCCCAGCAATAGATGGCCAACAGAAAATGACTCATTGGCATCTTTGGAGTGTCCTCCTTTTCTCACAAGGTTGTGTCAGGGATTTTCTTTTCTTTTTTTTTTTTTTTTTTTTAACTCGGTCTTATTTTTTATTTTTATTTCTCTCTTTTTACCCCATAGGTCTTTGCGTATATATAATGGCTTCCAGTTTAGTGGTTTTATGAGATCGCTGAGTGTGTGAACTAGCAGGTCTCTCTCCCTGTCTCTTATGCCTTCTCTTGGCTTCCTTTCCTTCAGTTTGTTTTATCCAATTCTGGTGTGTTAGTTTTTGTTTTATCTTAGTATGTTATATTTTTTAAATTATTATCCCTCAGAAGCCTGTTTGTTTTCTGATCAGAGACAGAAAGGGGATGGGTCTAGAAGGGAGGGGAAGTGGGGAGAAACTGGGAGGAGTAGACGGAGGAAAAAAGCGAAATCAGGATATATTATGGGAGAAAAAAGAAATCTATTTCAACAAAAGGCAAAAACAAACAAATATCAAAAAAACACTTGTTACTCTTCTAAAGGGCCTGGATTTGTTTCCCAAAACCTACATAGTAGCTCATAACTGTCTATATTTCCAGTTGCAGTGTATCAAATGTACTCTGATCTTCATGGGCACCAACACTTATATAATACACATTCACACATGCAGGGCAAACATTCATTCACATAAAATATAAATAAATAATTCTGTTGTTGTTTGAGACAGGGTTTCGCTGTGTAACAGCTTTGGCTGTCTTGAAACTCACTTTGTAGACCAGGCCAGCCTCTAACATAGTTCTGCCTGCCTCTGCCTCTAGTACCATAGAAGAGGCCACCCTGCCCAGCTTGTAAATAATTCTTTTTTTTTTTTTTTAAAGATTTATTTATTACGTATACAGTGTTCTGTCTGCACATATCCCTGCAGGCCAGAAGAGGGCGCCAGATCTCATTACAGATGGTTGTGAGCCACCATGTGGTTGCTGGGAATTGAACTCAGGACCTTTGGAAGAGCAAGCAGTGCTCTTAACCTCTGAGCCATCTCTCCAGCCCATAAATAATTCTTTAAAAATTTGAAAGATGGGGCCAGGCGGTGGTGGCGCATGCCTTTAATCCCAGCACTCGGGAGGCAGAAGCAGGCGGATCTCTGTGAGTTCGAGGCCAGCCTTGAGTTGGAGGCCAGCCTGGTCTACCAAGTGAGTTCCAGGAAAGGCGCAAAGCTACTACAAAGAAACCCTGTCTCGAAAAACCAAAAAAGAAAAAAAAATTTGAAAAATGAATACATATATACATTGGCTTTTTGTGGTTTTCCTTTTGATGACTATTCCTTTAATTTATTTTTATTTTTTGTTCTTTTGAGACAGCGTTTCTCTGTGTGGCCCTGGAACTTGCTTTGTTTATTACCAGCACATGGGGTCAGACACCTGTACAAAATGGCGACGATCCTGAGGGGAGCCTGCAGGCTCCTTTTAATCACAGCTAGGGGAATTTCAGGACCCGTTAGGTCATTTCAAACATAATTTGTTAAGCAGGCAACAGTTACATTAGCACGTTTTTGATAGGCTGAGGTTTTAGTCTTTTTATCTTTGGACATATTTGGTCAAGTCTGGACTTTTTTCAGAGGGTCACAGGAACTGTCCTTTTTTTGTCACTGTCACGTAATACTGTAAAATGGGGTAAATTTAGAACTCTCAGCCTAGGATTGACACATGTACCTCGTTGAGCTGGGTTCCATTTATTCCTAGTTTTTTTGTTTTGTTTTTCAAGACAGAGTTTCTCTGTGTACCTTGGTTGGCATAGAACTCACTCTGTCGATGATGCTGGCCTCCAAATCTCAGAGATCTTCCTGGCTCTGCCTCCAGAGTGTTGGGATTAAAGGCGTGTTTCAATACTGCCCATCCGTAGTTTGATTAGAAGTTTTTGTTGAACTTTGTCAGAGACATTTCCATGTTCTACTGACATTTTTATCATATGGTTTTTATTCCCTGTGATATTTTTTGATGGGGCTGATTAGATTGTAGATAGTATTTCTGTTTCTTCCTTGTTAGAATTGGTGGTTTTCTGGTTCAATGTGTTGGATAGACATAGTCAACTACTCCCTAGCTCTCTTTTATTCATATATTCCTCAAATGAAATGTCTTATATCCAGTGTTCTTGTGAATATATATATATATATATATATATATATATATATATATATATATTTACTGATCTCTGTATATTTTATCTCTAATTATTATCTGTAGTGATGCTTGAGTGAAATGGCATGTGTTAACTCATGACTACCTTCAAACACACTTCTCTGCCAATTTTAAGAGATAATTTTTCTGGCTGCAATAACATGGCTGACAGTTATTTTCCTTCAGGTATTTAAATATATTTTTCCATTCTCTCCTCACTTCAAGAATTGTTGACCAGACTTCTGGTATTGTTCTGGTATTTGGATCTTTTTATGTGGTTAGACATTGTTTCTTAACAGAGTTTAATATTCATTTTTGTTTTGCATTTTTGACACCTGATATGCAAGGGCAGGAAGGGGCCAATCATTGTTACTGAAACAGAAACTCAGAGCAGAGCAACAAGAAGAAATGGCCGCTTCTCCTGTAAATACATGCCAGGTCAGTGTCATGGTCTTTTTTTTTTTTTTTGAGAATTGTTACGTATTAAAATCTTGTATGGTGTTTTGAATAAGAATGGCCCCCATAGACTCAAGTGTTCAAGTTCTTGGCCCGTAGGGAGTGTCACGATTAGAAGGTGTGGCATTGTTGGAGTAGGTATGACCTTGTTGGAGGAAATGTGTCACTATGGCAATGGGCTTCGAGGTCTCAGATGCTCAAGCTAGGCCTAGTGTCACTTTCGATTCTGCTGCCTGTGGATCAAGATGTAGAACTCTCAGCTCCTTCTCTCCATCACCATGTCTGCCTGCATGTCGCTGTGTTTCCTGCCATTACAAAAATGGACTAAACCTCTGAAACTGTAAGCCATTCCCAATGAGATGTTTTCCTTTACAAGTGTTGCCTTGCTTATTGTTTCTGTCCACAGCAATAGAAACCCTAACTAAGACACATTGCAAGCCTTTCATTCTCTGCTTCTGATAGTGTCATCTGAAGTGTTTGTCTCCCATGAATTCCGTTTTCTTCTGATAGTCAAGATGAACTCTTTAAATACATGTCTACTGTGTACCACGGCCTGTAGCTAGAGTTTTCCTGCCTTGCCCACAGTCAGGACAAATCTTTGTCACCCGCCAGTCCCACAGCCGCTCAGACCCAACCAAGTAAACACAGAGACTTATATTGCTTACAAACTGTATGGCCGTGGCAGGCTTCTTGCTAACTGTGCTTATAGCTTAAATTAATCCATTTCCACAAATCTATACCTTGCCATGCGGCTCGTGGTTTACCGGCATCTTTTCATGCTGCTTGTCAGGGTGGCGGCTGGCAGTGACTCCTTCTGCCTTCCTGTTCTTTTATTTCTCCTCTCTGTTAGTCCCGCCTATACTTCCTGCCTAGCCACAGCCAATCAGGTTTTATTTATTGACCAATCAGAGCAACTTGACATACAGACCATCCCACAGCACAGCCAAGTACAGATCATCTCAGACACCTGCACTCAGGCCTGTGATCCTAATCATCCTCTATGCGGACCTGCTGGGTAAAGCCACGAGGAACCCGAGAACGGGCTCCCACAGGACATACAGAACATCCCACAGCAATGGCCTTCTCTCCATTCAGTCCTCTCCAAACTCTTTGTGTGAGGGCGAATATTCACAGTGAAAACAAGACCTGTGCTTCCATTGTGGCAGGTGTTCAAACAAATGTGTTGTTGTTCACTTGCTACAAAGGGTGGGTTTGTGTACTTATATATTAGTTAGTAAGGCCTCATGTGCCATGTAGGTTCAATTTGAGGGATGTATCAGGTTTCCTTGAACTAGACTTATGAAAGTGCACATTCTAGGTGTTGAGCTCCTTGCTAGAATCTCTAATAATGTTTTGGAAAAGAATCCAAAGATGTGCTATTTGGATGCGTAATGGATCTTAAAGCACTCTTGAGAGTGCTGAATGGCAGGCCTGTGTGCCTTGATCATCCATGAAACTGATGTTTCTCTAAGGAGATGCACATTGTTATCTACCATTTCTCTCTTTGACATTTGATATCACAGAGATGATGTGCCAGTGTTTGTCGACACCTGGCATCTATTAGTCTCAGGAAAGTTCGTTTTTTGGTCACATCATTCTCTTGATTTCAACACTCAGCAATAACTTCCCAAACTAGAGAAATGAGCCTTTTCTCTTTCTCTTTTGTTTTTTTTCCGACAGTGACCTATTGTGTAGCCCCTCTTGATTGTGAGTCTTTATGTAACAGCATGTGGAATATATCAGTAAGAATTTTCTTGAGAGTGTTGAGCAATGTACATAAACTATCACATTTCATGCAGAAATGAAGATTACTCATAATTACTTTGCTCTGATCTTCCCCTTTGGAGGAGGAAGGCTCTCCCATCACCTTCTTCTTCCCTTTTGCTGAGCTACTGTTTTTCATAGGTAGAGGTTATGAAAAAAGGCTGTAATGGGCACATTTACTTCTTTTTCTTGGAGGGAGGTTCGGGCTATGTTTTCACTATGTAGCCCTGGCTGTCCTGGAATTCACTCTGTAGACTAGGCTGGCCTCGAACTCACAGAAATCTACTGGCCACCACCACTGTCCAGCCCTGTTTTACTTTTTTTTTCTTGGAAAATGTTTTACTTATTTAAGTTTTTATTTTGGTTTATGTACATGAGTGATTGCCTGCATATATATGTACCTGGTACCCACAGAGACAAGAAGAGATCTCCAGATCACTAGAAATTAGAGTCAGGCTGTAGCGAGCAGCCATGTGTGTGCTGAGAACTGAACCAGTTTCCTCTGCAAGAATAGCAAGTGTTCTTAACCAATAAGCCATCTCTCCAGTCCCCAGGTTTAAATTTCTATTTTACATTCATGTCAGAACCAATATATAAGATTGCATCTTGTATTTTCTGATAAATAAAAGAAGAACATAAGTAGTACTTGGCTGTAAAACTGACAGTACAGCTCAAATACATTACATAAACCAAAATTTGAAGATTCTTTTGAACTCCATTTACGAGCAATAACATAATTAAAAAGCAATGAAGAGTTGGTATATTTTCGCTTGATTTAATTCATTCCTGCCATTTCACAGAAAACCTTTAAACTTCTGAAATTATTATTTGTCTGTATTGGGTTGTACCTACATTTAGAAAAAGAATATATATATATGATATCAACTGGCTAATGACGATTTTTTTTTTCTATTTACTTCATGATTGCCAATATATTCAGGCAAAAATGTTCTCACAGACTGTACGACTTCATGTGTTAACGTTTGGAATATTAGCAGTATTGACTGTTGTTACTCTTCACTGTGTAGAAAAATCAAAACTCTAATTTCAAATCCACCCATGACTTCTGCCTTCTTGTTCTTCCTCTTTGTTACACAAAGGGTGCAGCACTGAACCAGAACCATAGCATCCCAGCTAAGGGTGTTAAAATAGAGTCAGGTGAGGCCCAGCTGCAGACAAGATTGATTTAGTGTTGATATTATAGCATGATCAACAGTTGTAGCATTTAGAGACACAATTTTGCTCATCACAACCTTTCCATCTGAGATGTGACACTGTGATCCCATGTGACAGAAACCCCTATTTCATTAATGGTAGATTTCTATTTCTAAATCTTAAATTTTTATTTTATATTCCCTGAAAGTATATCGTTTTGAGACTATTATGTCATCCTGTTTTCAGTGTTGTGTGACAGACTGGGGCGATGGACATGCACACATACACGTCTACACACCAGAAAAGGAGCCCATGATACATGGATACCACCAACTTGGTGAACCGGTGAATTTTATTGAGGTTATTTACAGGAGTAGAAATGATTCAGACAGTTGCATCACCAAAGCCCATCCCTCAGCATGGCTGACATCTCACAAATCCTGGAAACCTGGAGCACATTGCATTGCTGGCCGGCAGAGTAACAGGTTGGAAGGTCTCCTTTCCTGGTGGCTCATTTGGTCTGAGCCTCTTCTAGGCAGCTCAGCTGGGGCTGCTAGGCTGGTCTCTGCTTCTTGCGAGGGCCAGTGCCTGTGCTCATCTGAGAGCCGCCTTTGCAGCTTGGCTTACAAAGCCAGAGGATGGCTTTCAGCGGTCTTTACTGTTCATATACTCTTGGGGAGAAAGGGACCTAAGAAATGTGGTCAATTTCAGTGGCATTTGTGAGTTGTTTACTTCCTGTTTTAATGAGTTTTTCTGCAGGGCAGAATGTTTCAAACTGTCAGGAAACTGCTGCTGTACAGCACACGGAGTTAGAACATACAGTTAAATTTTATTTCGATATGTATGGATGTTTGAGCCTAAATGTATGTCTGTGTACTACTTGCATGCCTGGTGCCCTTAGAGGCCAGAAGAAGGCAGTTGGTCATGTGATTATGAGATGCCATGTAGGTCCTGGGAACCAAACCCAGGACATCTAGAAGAACAAGCATTATTTTTGACTGCTACGCTATGTCTCCACCCCCTCTAAAAAACATTTTAAAGAATAATTTTCCAGACACTGGAAAGATGGCTCAGAGTTTAAGAGCATTGGCTGCTCTTCCAGAGATCCTGAGTTCAATTCCCGGCAACCACATGGTGGCTCACAACCATCTATAATGAGATCTAGTGCCCTCTGCTGGCCTGCAGGTATATATGCAGGCAGAATACTATATACATAATAAATAAATAAATCTTTTAAAAAAAAAAAAAGAATAATTTTCCTGCCTCACCTACATCACAAAAATATCCCTAGGTCCTTATACCTCCTTTATCTAGGAAAGCATTCTGCCCAGTAGCCCATGATAAAACTCTTAAATTTCCATTATAGGGTCTGCTAACATTTGGGGACGTGGCTTTGGACTTCTCCCAGGAGGAGTGGGAATGCCTGGACTCTGCTCAGAGGGCTTTGTACATTGATGTGATGTTGGAGAATTACAACAACCTGGTCTCTGTGGGTAAGAACAGTTTTCTAGCAAAATTCCTGCTTTTGTATTACTTGGTTTATAGGTGTATAAATTCTCTGCAGCTGTCTAGAAGCTATAGGAAATTAGGGAAATTCTCGTTAAAAAAAATTATGGAATTTTCCTAAGTCATCTGAAAAAAACAATAAATGCTTTTAATTATTGACCCATCTCTCCAAGCCTCTTACCAAGTTTTTAATGAAATATTTAAAGTTAAAAGAAAGTTAAATGTGTGCAGCAGAAATATGCATTGCAATACACTTAGTAAGTTGAATATTTTCATTTTAGTATTGCATTAAACTATACTTCAGCTGTTTCTGGGGGGGGGCCGGGGAGAAATTTAAAAAGAGAAAAATATTTTAAAGATAATCCTTCAGAGAGCTCTTTTCCCAAAGTTGTTTATTTTTTCATCATCTGTCCCATGTCCTGCAGGTTTAGAGAGGAATGAGAGTTCTGTTATCAGTCCCCACAGTGTGATGGAGTGTGATCTCCCACAGTGTGATCTCCCACAGTGTGATGGAGATGCAAATTGAAGCTTCTGAACACTCATATAATGATAGTGAAAGTAAAAACCCTCCACTAAGAGCCCTAGTCTAAATAATTATTACTTGTCTTAGAGAACTTAAGGTGACATCAGCTACTGAATCTGTTAACTCATGAGTCAATCCTCATTATCCCTAATTGTGCTCATTTCCCAGAGAACCATTGCATGTGTGGTAAATTCAACAAGGTCTTGGATCAAGACTCTAACTACATTGTCCATCAGCTTGCGAATATCCAAGAGAAGTCTTACAAATACAATCAGCTTGGCAAAATGATTCATGAATCCTCCCAGTGTACACCTTATAACACAAGTGATACTGTAGAAAACTGCATCAACTGCACATGCAGTAACCACGGGCACTCCTCTACTGACTCATCCAACCTAAACAGACATAAAAGTGTGCACACTGGAGAAGACCTTTTCAAATATAAAGAGTGTGGCAAATGTTTACGCTTATGTTCCAATATTAGTCTAAACCAGAGTATCCACACTCTGAAAATAGAGCACAAGCATACAGAGAGTGATAAACTTTTGGGCTCCGCACACAGACTTGTGCAGCAAAGAATTCATTGTGGAGAGAAAGCACACAACTGGGGAAAGGCTTCAGGAGCTGCTCAAACCTCAGTACACTTCAGAGACTTCATACTGGAGAGAAACCATGGAAATGTAAAGAATGCGGTAAGTCCTTTAAGTGGTTGTCTCACCTTAAAACCCATTGCAGAATCCACACTGGAGAGAAACCTTACAAATGTAATGAATGTGATAAGGGCTTTTCTCGGTTGTCTAGACTTAAAAGCCATTACAGAATCCACACTGGAGAGAAACCTTACAAATGTGAGGAATGTGGTAAGTGCTTTTCTCGCTTATCGAGACTTAAAAGCCATTACAGGATCCATACTGGAGAGAAACCTTACAAATGTAAGGAATGTGGCAAAGCCTTTACCCACTGCACGGGTCTTAGTACACATCAGAAAATTCATACTGGGGAGAAACCCCACAAATGCAAAGACTGTGGTAAAGCCTTTTATCTGTTGTCAACACTTAAGGAACATTACAGAGTCCACACTAGAGAGAAGCCTTTCAAGTGCAAAGAATGTGGCAAGTTCTTTCATTGGTTGTCAGGCCTTAAAAGCCACTACAGGATTCACACTGGAGAGACGCCTTACAAATGTGGGGAATGTGACAAATCATTTTCTCAGTTGTCAAGACTTAAAAGCCATTACAGAACCCATACTGGCGAGAAATCTTGCAAATGTGTAGAATGTGACAAATGCTTTACCCGCTGCACAGCTCTTAAAAGACACCAGAAAATTCATGCTGATGAAAAACCCTACAAATGTGAGGAGTGCAGCAAGTGTTTTTATGTGTTCTCACACCTTAAAAGCCATTGTAGAACCCATACAGGAGAGAAACCCTACAAATGTGAGGAATGTGGTAAGTGTTTTTCTCAGTTGTCAAAACTTAAAAACCATTACAGGATCCATACTGGAGAGAAACCTTACAAATGTAAGGAATGTGGCAAAGCCTTTACCCACTGCACAGCTCTTAGCACACATCAGAAAATTCACACTGGGGAGAAACCTTACTCATGCAAAGACTGTGGTAAAGCCTTTTATCTGTTGTCAAGACTTAAGGAACATTACAGAGTCCACACTGGGGAGAAACCATACAAGTGCAACGAATGTGGTAAGTTCTTTCATTGGTTGTCGAACCTTAAAAGACATTCTAGAATCCACACTGGAGAGAAACCTTACAAATGTGGAGAATGTGACAAGTCCTTTACCCACTGTTCAAGTCTTAAGGCTCATCAGAAAATTCATGCTGGGGTGAAACCCTACAAATGTGAAGTATGTGGAAAGTCCTTTTATTGGCTGTCAAACCTTAAAACCCATTCCAGAATCCACACTGGAGAGAAACCGTACAAATGTGGACAATGTGACAAGTCCTTTACCCAGCGATCTCTTCTTACAAAGCACAACAGGATCCATACTGGAGAAAAACACGAACATAAGAAACTTGTGAGAGCTTTTCATGAATGATTAAATCATAGAAATCCCAAGAGTTTAAACTGAAGAAAAATTCTTCAGCTGTAGCAATATTTAAAAATCATTCGTAAGAACATTTTACTTGTTCACCTCAGAAAATTCATGAGGATAAATTGTAATCAGAAGATTAATACCAGAAAGAAACTACTTTTGTGAAATCCTCATGTCTTGTACATTAGGAATTTCATATCTTGTAATTCCATGCTAGAGAGCCCAAGAACTGCACTGAATTTTTCAAAGTTTTTACCTGGTATTAAGATTTTAGCTACATCTGAAAACCCATCCTGAAGGGAAAACCTAGAAAACTCCTAGCAAGAGCGTGAGAAACGTTAAAGACATAACCTGTGAATGTGACACATGTACATGCATATGCACAGCTAGGAAATCCCAAAAAGTATGCAGGAACACCATTTTTTAGTCCTCAAGAAAGTTGGAGAAGTATTTACTCCAACTGAAAAGCACAGTGATTCACACAGAAACACTAAGACATAATTGACATTAGACAAACAAGCGTGTTACAAAGAAGAAAACCAAGTGAGTAAGTGAATTTGTCCTGTATTTGAGTAGAGCAAGATAGTTCTATTTGAGTAAATATAATATTAATCTTACTGACATTTTGGTAATACTACTATTGGGATTTGCTGAAATGTAAACATAGTGACTTTAAACTTGGCTACATCCATGCTCTCTTGCTTACAGATGATTTTATGATAATGTGTATTAGCTGTTGCTGCATCAGTGCTGATGAACCTGAGACAGGCGTCAGGGAAGTTAGATAGTTAGGAACTGGTCACTAACCATCTGTAACACAGATCAAATGGACCGACTCCTGAGGGCAAATTCAGAGGATCCTTGGGTCAAAGCTCTTCTTCGTGCAGATGCCGCACAGACCAAGGCCCCTCTGCTTGGTGACCTTTTGGTAACTACCCTGGTTCATGACAGTGTTCTGATCCAAGGAGAATTCTGTCATTGTGTGCCTGGGAAGAGTACTCCTTTTTTACCACTTTCTCCTGATTATTTGTTACTGGTTCACTATTTAAAACAGCCTTCACCACCCGAGCAGAATCCCGTCTTGGAATCCCTTTGGTTTCAGGCATTATTCTTCCCCTTTATTTGTAACACATGGTGTTTACCCAAAGTTCAGTTCTCTTTGTGTGTGGGCAGGATTCTGAGGTCATAGGTGCAGCCATTGGCGCTTGCTGCCAGCCGCTCCCAGAAATCTACTGTGTGTTTTAGCTCCATGAAGAATTAATAGCCTAAGCAAACTTCATCACTATAACACAAATGGAGATGAGCTTTAATTGCAGGAGAAGGAGGAATACACTTACATATGAGGTAAGTATGCTGGGCAGTAGGAAGAGAAAAGGGCTATCCTGGCATTCAGCAGGCAGAGGCAGGGCATCTCAAAAACATTTTACAGATCCCTGAAAAAAATTGGCAAATCCATGGAATTAGTGATTTCTAGCTGGATGTCCTCAATGAAATGTATGTGGAAAAATAGAGATATCAGAGGAAAATAAAAGCGAATCTTAGAAAATGTATAGTTGTGTTGAACAGTGTACGCCATGAAACTCACACGTTTGCCATCTTTGGAAATGGTAAATAATAACTGTAAGTTTCCATATTTAGTAAAGTAACATTCCTCCTATTGTAATCTACAATTTTTTTGTAAAAGCACATGTAATTTTGTAATATTTTGCAACTCTGTGTAAGGTGATTTTTTTAAATAAATAAAACATCTGTGTTTAATGGCTTTACATTGAAATTCAGTGAGTAAATGTGATCAAGCCCCCAGCCTGAACCTCTCACACCCTAGTTTAATGAATGAGGAATACAGGATAATTTGCAAGGCTTGATAAAGCACTGGAGAGCCCACAATCAAAATCTTTCCATAGCACATAAGCCTTATATGATTTCACATAACCTTGTCAAAGTTCATATTTCATGTTGGAGGTGTTATGATGAATTTAACAGAAATTACTTGACAGTGAAATTAGAATCCTAATTCACAGTTATGGAAGTTTTACTTTGTTTCTAACTCTGGTCAACCACACTTGAACACAGAGATTAGGCTTTTCCTTTATATTTAAATAAATATCTTAGTATATTAGAGTTGAGTTTATTGATTTAGAATTTCATGTATATGCATCATGCATTTGGATATACTTCTCCCCAACTTTCCCCACTGCCATACTCTTTCTTCATATCTTCATGTGCTCTTTTTTTTTTTTTTTTTTTTAAGTACTTGAGTTCACTTAGTGCCAAGTGTATGTACATGGGTGTAAAATCGATCTACTAGACCATGAATAACCTTTCGGGGGCCATATCTCCAAAGAAAACTAATTGCACTCCACTCAAATTCAGAACAAATCCACTTACTCATTAGGTTTTCTTTTTTACAACACACTTGTTTGGCTAAAGTCTATTGTGTCTTAATTTTTCTATATGAGTCACTGTGCTTTTCAGTTGGAGTAAATACTTCTCCAACTTTCTTGAGGACTGAAAAATGGTGTTCCTGCATACTCTTTGGGATTTCCTAGCTGTACATGTACATGTGTCACACCCACAGGTTATGACTTTAACATTTCTCATGCTCTTGCTATTTGTGGGGTTTGTCTCCAGCTAGTGGTGTAAAGAGCCCCTCTCCCTAACCATGCTGGGATTTGAGCTGCATCAAACTTGCCATGTGGTCACAGGTGCCCTTGATTCAGGTGTGCGGTAACAGTGCCATGTGGGAGATGAGGAAAACAGATCAGCCGTGCCTGGGATTTACTGTCTTAGAAACACAGAGACCCATGGGCTGAACACACAGTACATCTAACTTAGGTTTTATTTAGTATAGCTAGATCATGGTCAAATAGGTAAGAGCAATCCTCCAGTGACAGGGACTTCTCTCTTTTGCCCATCCCATTAATTGCTTGGATCTTGTGGTCTCAACCCTGTGAATGAAAATGGCAAAGGTGTAGAAGAACATAGCCAGACAGAGAAGTGTTTCTGAGTCAATATTCCTCCCAAAATTTTAAGGTAGAATGTCAGGGACAAGGACAGAATCTCTAGTTAGTAGAAAAATACAGACCCCCAATAAGACGGGGAACTAGATCATCTTACAGTCAGGTTGCCTAGCAACAGGGCATTGAGTCAGAGCCCTTGACCCTCTCACCCTGTAAACATCCTATACAAACATCCTGTTAGCTTGCCCCACCTTATGCAGATGACCTCTTCTTGCTCCCCCCACCCTGCTGAGCTATATAAACCTTTGTGGAAGAGAAATAAAGTTGCACCTTGATCAGAATCCAGACTTGGTGTCTTTCCTTTGTATCTCTTGTCCCTACAGTCCCTCCTTAGGGTGGTCGAGAACCCGTTGAAGCCCTGCAGGCGGGGCAGTAGAAGTCATGGTATTGATACTTCATAATGAAAACATGGATTATCTCCTTATACCCTAGCCTGACCTCTTAACATTAGTAATGTGAAATTTGTGATATTATTAATAGATTTACCATAATAATTAGACTTATTCTTAACCCTTAACAATAGTGTGTGTGTGTGTTAATATTTCTCTTTAATGTCATGATTCTTTATAGGTTCTGAGATGAGTAAGTACTCACATGTTCTTTATGAAAGTCCATGTAGTTAAAAGAGTTGTGGAGTGTTTTTCCCATCTGCAGTCAAAGCGAGCAGGATACCCAGGAGTCAGCTGAAGAGAAGAAAGGACTCTGGCAGCTGGAGAACCTCTTCTGGACAATGCAGATGCCCTCCATCATGAGAATGAGGTTTCAGTGTGGAGAGATGACTCATTGGTTAAAAGCACTGTTTTTCCAGAGGACTGGAGTTCGAGTCTCAGCACTCACTTGGTAGCTTACAACCTGTAACTCCAAATTTGAAGTTCCAAGGGATCTGACACCTCTGACTACTGGGGCCACCAGGCAAGAACATTGTGTACATACAAACGTGTTGGCAAATCCCTCATAGATAATGTAACAGAGTCACAGGCATGAATGATGAGAAAAAAGTATTACCTGTCCCAAAGGTGTTAACACAGAAGCAGGATAGTTTCTGTAGCTTAGATTCTGGGTGAATGGTGGAATCATGGTTCTCACACATGTGTGGAACCTGCTGCTGGTACCAGGAGAGAAAGGAAAACCGTGGCCCAGAGCATGACTCCCAATCAAGACATCAGGGGCTGATGGCATTACTGCATGGTGAGGCACTTTGCTGCTCCACAGAACAGTGTCCTAAGTCTGTTGACTTTGTGATATTATTGTTACTGCCTTTGCCTGTTTCATACACTGGGACGGTAACGTTTATCAGACCATGAACCAGCAAGCAAAGGAAGACAAAGGTGCTAGTACACTTGGTGGCCTTTATACTCACCGGTGAACACCCTGGGGTTGTTGGTGGTGTCCTTAAAGATTACCAAGAAGCAGGTGCTGACAAACACAGCCCTGCATACCCTTGAACAGAGAATAGGAGTTAAGATCAATTATTAGAATTTACATTTGGGAGAAATGCCATCAGTATAAATTAAAAGGATATGTTACAGGACTGATACCAATTACTAAATTCTTTTTTCCTTTTCTTTCTTTTTGAGTCAGGGTCTCACTGTGTACATCTGGCTGTCCTAGTGTCCTGGAACTCACTAAGTAGACCAGTGGCTTTGAACAGAGATCCACCTGCCTCTGACTCCTGAGTGCTGGGATTAAAGTATTAAAAGTGTGTGCTGCCATGCTTGGTTAAACTAATTTTTAATGGGTAAGAAATATGTATTTATGGGGCTGGAGAGATGACTCAGAGGCATTTGGTGATAATGAGGAATGCTTCTCAGGTTTTCTAAGGTGACCAAACTGCCACCTCAGGCAGTTACAGCCCTGAGAGAAGGTGACATCACAGAATCACAAAGACATAACTAGGGGTCTGTTCTCTGCACCCTCACACAACCTGTGAGCTCACTAACTACAGCAGGAGAGTCAAGTGTTTATGTTTTACTAAGGTAGGTAGAATCTCTAAGAGGAATGCAAAGACTGTGGGGAAATGATCTTGTGGGTAAGGGGCTTCATATTTTTTAACCTAATCCTGTATGATACCAGGATTAGGAAGAGGAGTGATTCCTGAGGTATGCACTGAGACAGCAGAGTCACAGCCACTTCTATGGTATCCTATGTCCATGTAGAGATCTGTATGACTCCACACTTGAAATAAACATGAAGATATATCAACGATATATCTTTTCCTTTCTGTATGTGGATGCGCAGGGGTGTACCTAGTAGGGGTACTGTCTAATTCATCCATGAATTCATGATAAAAATGTAAGAGATCATCTAGTTCAATCCTTGAAGACACTCCACTGACACCCATAGGAAGGCATAGTAACACTTAGGGCAGATTCTTAAGTAAAGTGTAGACACAAAGGAAAATACTCATCTCTTTGTTATAGAATATTTTCCTTCCTGCAGACAAAATGTGGATCTCAGTGCACAATGGAGTAGTGCTTCTTAGGGGTGATAATAGTCCATCCATTAATAAAGAGTACAGTTTAAGATCCATGTATTTTCTCAGCCTTTATGGCAGATCAGTACTATAACTTCTAAAAGCACACTATGTAACAGTTTTGAGTGCTTCCCACCAATGTCAACAGTAATGCATAACAATGTACTATGAAACTGTTGGTGGCTTACTAAGATTCATTTGGGTTTGACCTGGAGGATCTTCCTCATCTTTCCACCCTCTTACATCCTATTTGTTTCATACAATATTTTAATACTATTCCCAAAGGAAAAATAACCATAATCTGGTTATCCATACACAAAGATACAATTGTATCTAGGCAAGTATATAGTTATACAACTAAAAACATGATATTACATTTTTAATGACCCAATTAAAAATCAATTAAATATTTTCTAGATATATTACCAAAAGCAAATACAAATGACTACTAGATAAATAAGGTTCCACATATATAATGATTAGAAAGATGGGATAAAATGAACAATGAGATAGTATGGTGACAATGGCTATAATCGTAAACATCACTAGGGCTGATGAGCGTGTTGGCCAATGTAGCATGCAAGTGCCCTGTCCCCTGTCCATGGACATGAGTATTAGGACAGCATTATGTAAAGGTAGTGGGAAGTAATACAAAAAACCTAAAGTCATCCTGGACGTACTCAAAGGAAATAATTCCTTGTGGGCTATAGTAACCGTTAATTCACAGAACATGGAATCAGCCTTAATGTCCATCAACAAATGAGTCAATAAAATGTGTGGGGTGGCAACCCACCAACCCCACAGTTCCCCAGAGTTTTCTTGAGTGACAACAGCAGGAAACATTAGTTAGAAGGATTTAGAGTGTGGAGATAACCAGAGGCATCTGGAATAGGCCAGCTGAATCGGGCCATGAGGAGGGGCTGGAGCAAAAGAGGAAGAGAAAAGAGAGGGAAGGAGAGAGAGCAACTGGATGAAGAGATGTCCAGGAGCGGAGCCAAGAGCAGAACCAAGAGGGCATAGCCAAAATGGCTAAGTGATATAGAGATCAGAAGCTGGAGGAAGGGAACAGAAGTACAGGGGCTGGAGAGGTTTAGGGTAGGGGGTGGGATATGCCACCCAGGATGGCTCTGTAAAAGGCACTTGTGAGTAGGGACACAGGGAGCCTAGAGGCCAGCTTACTTTGATATGCTAATAGGCACCACAGTCATAAGTTAATGGAAAAGTCACATGTCCCTTTTGTCAGGGATATGGGAATGACTCTTTAGCAAGTAAGAATTATCTTTTTATATTCCTGAGGGAATGCTTGCTTTTGCCTAAATGCCAGACTTTGGGGAAAGGAATTTCCTGGGACCCTAACAATATTGGTCAAAGTCTTCTCTACAGAGACTCCAAGGCCTCTGTGGTCAACTTATCAGAGGGGCCCTGGCTTAAAGGGCAAGGACCAAAATACTTTTTCCCCCCTTCACTCCCTTACCCTTGATGGACAGTTTTACCAGCTTTATAATATTAACACTAAATAACATTAAGATTAAGGTTAAAAATAACTCACTTCCCCCAAATGGTTAATGCTTAACAAAGTTAGCAGAAACTTAAGTGATTATATTGATTAGACAAACAGTTTCTAAAGTCAGTTTAGTTATCACTATAGCTTAGGGATTTTAATAAATTTTAACAATTAAACATATTAACCTTAAGTGCCAACCTTTAGAAATTGTCTATAACATATTTAGACATGACTTCATGCTAAAATTTTATGGTATTGTCCTCATCTTTCATTTCTTATTTTTTTTTTTATTTATTTATTTATTTATTTATTTATTTATTTATTTATTTGGTTTTTTTGAGACAGGGTTTCTCTGTGTAGCTTTGCGCCTTTCCTGGAACTCACTTGGTAGCCCAGGCTGGCCTCGAACTCACAAAGATCCGCCTGGCTCTGCCTCCTGAGTGCTGGATTTAAAGGCGTGCGTCACCACCGCCCGGCTTCATTTCTTAAACTGTTAAGACAAAACTTATATATATATTCATCTTTATCTAAAATATTCTTGTAACCTTCCTCCCATCCTATGCTGTGGTCTCACAGATCCTGAGAAAGAAAGTTTTCATTTCTCCATGAGCCTTGGAGATGTCAATGACTTTGAGAGGGAAACATTGCTGCAAATAAGATATGGAAGCAGACACAGAGCCAAAACTGCCATCTTAACCCTGTATTTTATGTTTTAGATGAAAAAAGACATTTAAATGCTTTTAATCTCATCACCTATTTTTTTTTTCATTTTAAGATGGACATTTCCATCTTAAATGGAATATCCCTTTAATTTTGTTTTTGTTTTGAGACAGAGTCTTACTATGCAGCCTTGGCTGCCCTGTAACTCTCTCTGTAGACCAAGGAGCCTAGAACTCACGAGATCCATCTGCCTCCTCCACCTGAGTGCTGGGATTAAAGACATGTACCACCAGGCCCAGCTTATCATTTTTTCTAGAATCTTTTTTTGGGGGAGGAGAGTTTTACTTTTTGAGGTTTTTCTGTTTCATAGTTTGGACTTTGAGTTCCTGGAACCATGTCTACATCACTAGTCTGATTTCTGGTTGTTAACAATATAATTTCCAAGTCCTTTTATGTTGTTGCATATTAAGAGTTTTTAATTCCCCTCAAGGCTCTAACCACCCTGAATGAAGGCTGCTGTTCCACAGAATGTCTGGAGTCTCTCTGGAGTTACCATATCATGAATATCCTCCATTAAAGCTTTTTCATTATATATTTTCAGGTATTAAATTACTGTTAGCCATCTGTTGCCACTGATGCACAGGAGGGAAGGTTTCAGAAAGTTGGATTGGCTTTATTCTTTTGTACCAAAACTCGGCCACTTTCCTCCCAGATATTCCTCAGGTGCTTCTTGGCATATGGCAGGATCATGTAAGCCTGAACCCATCCTAAATTCGCAGTGAGGGGCCGGGAATCCCAGAGTTAGAAGGAACTTTTTAGCCCTCTGAGGGCCACAGTGGCCCGGCTCAAGGATGACACACTCACTTGCTGCAGCTCACTTAAGACCTTAGTCCAAAGCTGAGCCCAAGTGTAGTTAAACAGCTTTTTATACCCCTGTTGTTTCCTTGTACTATGTATATAATTCCCTGTCATATGTGTGTGTGTGTCTCATATATATCATGAGAGGAAAATGCATATATACAAGTATAAACACATATGTGTTCACATAGAGACATACATATATAGAGTAGTTTTTGGTTTTTTTCCAACAGAATTTCTCTGTGTAGCCCTGGCTGTACTGGAACTCCCTCTGTAGACCAGGCTGGCCTTGAACTCAGGCATCCACCTGCCTCTGCCTCCCAAGGGCTGGGATGAAAGGCCTGAGCCACCACTCCTGGCGAGAATGACACCTATATTTTGGTTGTCTCCGTTAAGCTTGCTGAACAGAGCCAGCTAACCTGCCCGAGGAGCACAAATCTTTCCCGAAGCCACAGAATTTCCCACAAGCCATTGCCAGTGCAGAGGGCAAGGGTGGAACTGGGAATGTCGCCGACTTCAAGGGCGCTGCCCAGGGACACCTGCACCGCTGGACCGGCTTGGGAAACCGAACGGAAAGAGGAAGTAGGTGGGCGGGGATGGGTGACTGTGAGCAAACTGCGTAGTGGGCGGGGCCGGGCTAGGCTCGGGGCCCCAAAGCCTGCAGGCACAGCAAACTCGCCAGTCCCTAAGGAATGTCAGGAGACGCACAGTGCACCACCTGAGAGCGGAGGACACGGCGGGGTGTCGCGGGGACACGAAATCTCCCCGGAGCCGCAGTCGCCGCGCGGGGCGGCCTGGGAAAGTCACCAGTCAGCAGCGCAGTGGCGGGAACCGCAGCCCGGCGGCCCTGGAACCTCCCAGGTCAGAGGAGCTGCGGGGCTGGGACACGGGAGGGGAGGGACCGGGGGTGCGAGCAGTTTCTCTGCTGTTCATAAGGACCCTGCTTTCACAAAAAAATTTACTCTTGGTAAATTTAGACTGAACTAGACTGTTTTTTTTTCTTTTAAGATTTTTAAAATAGTCTCATAAATATTGTTGCAAAATTGAATTTATATATTGATATTTTTAACAGTGTTCTGTTTGTTACTTCCGAAACAACAAAGCTCTTAAATTTTAAATTATCCATACTTTTCAACTAACGTGTTCCACCACTTCCCTACTCAGGAGAGTGGCATTTAGAGCTTGTGAATTGTCAACCTAAAAAGCTTGTTAGATATTAATCACATAAGAATCGACTGTAGATTTGTTTGAATCACAAATATATTTTAGCAAACTCCACAGTTATGGTCGTAAGCATAGACATTTACTATGTAGAATTTTACCACTAATTTTCCATCTGAGATGTTCTATGGTGTAAATACAGTGCTCAAAATTTTGTACTCTTATGTGAGTGTGTTACATAATGTTACATCTTATAGTCTAGAAAGACACCTTATGCATGCCGAGAGTGAGGCTATCAGGCTACAGTATGTCCACCGTTATAAAGCACCGAATAGAACAGCACTTCAGTAGAAAGGACTTTTGAATAATTGTGACCACTCACCTACATCAGAAGAGTCTCAGATTTTCTTTGTCTTCTTGGTTCAAGGATAGCACATGACCACTTGGCCAAACTCTTGCTTTTTGTTTGGGGGGGGGGTTGGGTTGAAACAGGATTTCTCAGTCCTGGGTGTCCTAGAACTTCAGACCAGGCTGGCCTCAAACTCAAAGATCCACCTGCCTCTGCCTCCTGAGTGCTGGGATTAAAGGAGTTTATCACCCCTACCCTACTCAAACCATGGCTTTTTATTTCAGGGTTTGTTGACAATTCAGTGATGTTGTTGTGGACTTCTCCCAGGAGGAAGGGGAATGCTCAGAGGGTTTTGTACAGAGACTGGAGTTGGAGAATTGAAGTAGAATAAGGTGGAAAAGACCATTTATTAGATCCTGAATTACTGATTTGTTTAATTTACTTAAAGTTCTGCTTTTACAGCTAATCTTGCTGCCTGGACTTCATCTTGCTGCTTGGAACAGAATGACCTGGAGAAATTGCTGAAACAATTAGCAACCTTACCACGTGCATTTAACATGCTTTAACATGCATTTGAAAAGCCCCCAAGCTGCCTTTGAGGAAGTCCTGCTTACTTTTCTCCTGGTCCCACCTTGTAGCTGTAGATCATAAAATGCAAATACACACTGACCTGGAGACTCAGTCCACGGTGGCATCTCTCCTTTCTCACCTCCAATGGTTTAAGATTGCTTATTCCAGAGAGATTTCCACAACAGAATTACAGCAGTTTGGTTACTGTGGATGAGAGTAGTTTTCTTGTATTATTCTTTCTCATCCTCAGGTTCCTTCTCAAACTGTGCTGCATGTGTGTGAGCTTTGTGTGGATGAACCTCACATCTCATATTATAGTGAAAAAATTTTAAAGCAGGAAAGAACATTTTCATAAAGTTTTCTCTATTCCTCATGTTTTTCATTTGGGGAAGTGTTAGGTTTCTTTCATTTGTGTTCCGAGAGACTCACTGGTATATAATATTGCCACCTCAATCATGAAGTTTCATTTCCACTCTTGAGGTTTTGTTTTGTTTTTAATTTGCTCATATGTGTTTGCCTGCCTGTATGTCTATACCACTTTCATACCTGGTGCCTACAGAGGCCAGGAAAAGGGGTCAGATCCCTTGGAGTTGGAATTGAAGATGATTGTGAGCCACTGTATGGATGCCGGGACTCGATTCTTGGTTCTTTCTAAAAGAGCAACAACCAGTACTAATATATTTGTTTTTGGGTTTTTTGTTGTTTTTCGAGACAGTTTTTCTCTGTGTAGCTTTGCACCTTTCCTGGAACTCACACTGTAGCCCAAGCTGGCCCTGAACTCACAGAGATCTGCCTGGCTCTGCCGCCCAGGACTGGGATTAAAGGTGTGCACCACCACTGCCCAGCCCATAGTGCTAGAGAGATGGCTCAGAGGTTAAGAGCACTGGCTACTCTTCCAGAGGTCCTGAGTTCAATTCCCAGCATCCACATGGTGGCTCACCACCATCTATATTGAGATCTGGTGCCCTCTTCTGGCAGGCGGGCATACGTGCAGGCAGAACACTGTATACAAAATTAACAAATAGATATATTTGTAATCTAAGAAATAAACTTTGCCTGAAGATCAGAGGACAAAGCCAGCCACAGCCTAGCACTCACTAGGGAAGCAGAGATCTGTCTGGATCTCTGTAAGGTCAAAGCTACCCTGCACTATACGATATCCAGTTTCAAAGAGAGACAGCTAGGCAGTGGTCGCACACACCTTTAATTCTAGCACTTGGGATCACACATCTTTAATCCTAGTACTTGGGAAGTTGAGACAGGAAGTGATATCTCTGGGTAGAGGAAGGAATATAAGGTGGAAGGATACATGAATTAGGCCTTTTTGCCTGAGGACTCAGACATTCAGTCAGAGATTTCATGGAGTTGTCGAGGTGAGAAAAGGCTGTGACTTGTTCCTTTCTCTCTCTGATCTTTCAGCATTTCCCCTAGTATCTGCCTCCAGGTTTTTATTATAAGACCATTTAGGATCCACACAGCACGTACTCTGAACCATTGAGCCATCTTTCCAGCCCTACCCTTTAGTTTTAGCTGAGCTGTGATTGGAAGTGGGACTCAAGTTATGCAGATTGAAAATGGTTTCTAAATATTTTCAGTGTTCTGACGCTACATGACAGTTGGGGAACCATTTATAGAGTCTTCTGTTTCATTTTCTCTTTATCCTCTGTGCACAGTGCTGTGTTAGAAACCCAGGTGCTTTCTGAACAATCTCTTTCTCGTGTCTAGGACTCACTGATCACCCAGACCTGCTCACCTGTGCAGCAGAACATAGATCCCTGGATGGTGAAGAGAGAGGAGACAGTAGCAAAGGATCCAGGTGTGTTGGGTTGCTTGAGGCAAGGATTGGTGAGCGGTTCAAGTGACGGCAGAAACTGGCATGAAATCAGTTTTGCCACATTCTATTTCATTATAAATGATTCTGGAGAACTCTACTGAGAATAATCTCCTCAGGATTATCCTGTTATAGGTGTTAGAAGACTTTCTATGTAAGAATTAATAGTAAAGCCAGGCAATTAATAGTAAAGCCAGGCGGTGGTGGCGCATGCCTTTAATCCCAGCATGCGGGAGGCAGAGGCAGGTGGATCTCTGTGAGTTCGAGGCCAGCAGGGTCTACAGAGCGAGTTCCAGGATAAGCTCCAAAGCTACACAGAGAAACCCTGTCTTGAGAAACAAAAACAAACAAACAAACAAACCAATTAATAGTAAAAAGCAAATGTAATTTTATTTGACTGTACATGTGATTGATGGTATTCCTCTTGAATGCATATCATTGATAGTTTCTTCATATCAATATTAAATAGTTTTCATTACTACAATTTTAGTTTATAAAATTAGGAAAATTGATGCCCCTCGGTTTTTCTCTGCTCTCAAAAATTTTGCAGTTTTTTTTGTAGTTCCTTCAAATTCTATATCTAATAGTAGGGTTACTTTCTCCACATCCTAAAACAATGCCAGTAGGATTTTGATACGAATTGTTTAGTATCTCTCTAGAGTATTAAGCTCCGTGTGCATTGTTCTCTAAAATAATCTCCTGTCTGTCTTGAGAGCAACACTCAGTGGTTTTGTTGATATAATTTTAACAGAGTTTCAAATTGCCTCTGGTTTTGATCTTTCTTTGAAGAATTTTTTAAATGTTTGTGGTTTCCCACAATTTAATATTACTTTAGGATTACTTTCTCTATTTCTACAAAAATGCCAGGAAGTTTTTGATAGGAATTTCTTGGAAACTTTAGAGAAGGCAACCTTCTACATGGCCTTTTTGTTTTTTAATAAGAACATGCCAGCTGTCAGTTTTCACATCATGTATTCCTTCTGTTTTCAGTCTGGTGTTAATATCTGCTTTCCAACTCTGTCAGAAAAGAGAATTTCTTTTCTTTCTTTTTCTTTTCTCTCTTTCTCTATTTCTTTCTTTCTCTCTTTCTTTCTTTCTCTCTTTTTCTTTCTTTCTCTCTCTCTTTCTCCTTCTTCCTTTCTTTCTTTCTCTCTTTCTTTCTTTTTCTCTTTCTCTCTTTGATTTTTCTTGAGACAGGGTTTTGCTGTGTAGCTCTGGCTGTCCTAGAACTCACTCTATAGATCAGGCTGACCTCAAACTCACAGATCCATCTGCCTCTGCTCCCTGAGTGCTGGGATAAAGGAATGTACCACCACCTTCTCCTGGTGACTTAGTCTGTTTCTAAGATTTGACCACAGTAGAGCATGCTCCCTGAAATTCGAGAAGATTGTGAGACCTCTGCTGCTGTGTGGAAGGCTGCTAGGTGTAACCTTTTCCTGCGCTGTTGATGCTCCATTTTCCCCAGTAATACTGATGTCATTATCCAACACTCAATATTGGATGGATGCTGAAGTTTTCCAGCATCACTGTCTACATTCTTTCTATCATTCTGCCAGTGGTGGCTTCCTGTGTTTGGAAATTATTGTGTAAAATGCACTCATATTGATCACAACCTTTCTAGTGAATGGAAGGAATATTTTATCAATATTCTTTGTATTTTGATTGATTTGGCTTTTTCTGTGGCCTGCAATAATTATGTCCAACCTTTTTCTTTACTCTTATTCAAATTCGTGGAATTTTTGTTTTGTTTGTTTGTTTTTTGAGATAAAGTTTCTCTGTGTAACTCTGACTGTCCTGGGAACTTACTCTGTAGACCAAGCTGGCCTCAAACTCAGAGATCCACCTGCTTCTGCCTTCCAGTGCTGGGATTAAAGGCATGTGCCACCACTGCCTGGCTTGTAAACGTTTTTGTTTTTGTTTGTTTTTTTTCTCAGAGCTGCGCAAGCGTTCTACCACTGAGCTAAATCCCCAACCCTTGTAAACGTTTTTTTAAAAATTCCTTTACTCTTAGGATTTTGTGTTCTTATGTTTGAAGTGAATTGCTATATTTTCATTTTTTCTTCCTTCCTTCCTGTTTATCCGTCTATCCATCTATCTACCTACCTACCTATATCTAATCTATCTGTAAATATGTGTGTGTGTGTGTGTGTGTGTATATATATTTAATGCTGAGGCCTGTTTCTATTTGCATCTTTTCTTTGGGTAATATTCATTTGTATTGAAGAACTCACTGACAGGCAAGAACAAACTCATGACATTTGATATTTTTTTTCCTCTATTTCTTATATGTCTTTTCCTTTTTCTGAGTTCGTTTGTCTTTCATTGGTATTCTTATAGTTTAATTACTTTATTAATTACATTTTAGCATCTTCTATAAGTTTTCTCTTATGATCACCCTTAAGACAGTGATTTCTGAAGTCACTCTTTACAAGAATGTGTTTCAATTAGTGGTAATTCTACACAGAACCACATGTGTGATATAATTGAGTCTAGTGGGTTGTTTTTTTTTTTTTTTTTTTTTTGTGTGTGTGTGTGTGTGTGTGTGTGTGTGTGTGTGTGTGTGTGCTTGTTTGGTTGTTCAAAAAGCTGCATATTTGCCGGGCAGTGGTGGTGTGTGCCTTTAATCCCAGCACTCGGGAGGCAGAGGCAGGCGGATCTCTGTGAGTTTGAGGCCAGCCTGGGCTACAGAGTGAATTCCAGGAAAGGCACAAAGCTGCACAGAGAAACCCTGTCTCGAAAAACCAAAAAAAAAAAAAAAACAACAAAAAAAAAAACCAAAAAAAAAAAAACAAAACCAAAAGCTGCACATTTATTTATATAGTGGGTGCAATGAGTTGGAATTCCTACTGATACTGTATCTCTGTGTTCTTCCTTCTGCATAGGCACCCTTGTCTGTTATTGTTTAGAACCACTAGTGTGGATACTGAGTGATCTGTAATTTTATTCAGAAACTAGTTCCCTATGTCCACATATGAACATTTTTCTCCTTCGTGTTACTCTGCAGGTTCATTCTTCCAGCTCATACTTGAAGGTCTGTGATTCACTGCACAGGGGGAGAAAATCAAACCCAGGTTCATATATTGTATGTGGATAGATACTTTTCCCAACACCATTAGTTGAAGAATCTGCCTATCCTGCAGCTTAAGATTTTGGCGTTTTGGTAAAATTACAGATGGTCTTAGCTGCTTGGGCTGGTTCTGGATCTGCTCTCCCTTGCCCTGGGCTGGGCCTCCTCTTTTGCCTCTACTATGGTGCTGTTGGTCATGTGGCTCTGTATTATGGCCTGAGATCACAGCTTTAATAGATCAGTCCCTGCTGTTGTAGTATATACGTTTATACTGTGTCTTGTGTCATTTTCCCTCATTGGTGTGCTGGAAATGCATTTCATTGTTTATTATCTTTTTCACCTTTTTTGAGTGCCTTAAATTTTTCATCATAGAAGTCAAAGTTAGAGTGAAGTCACTGTGTCAGACTTTAGAAAACCCCAACTGTCACCTAGAGAGACTGTCCTTAGCAAGCTGTGGCATCACAAAAGCTGTGTGTGAGGCTCTTTCCTTGGCTATCACCAAAAGCAAGAGACTGACACACTTATGTTTGGCAGACAACATCTTGGAAGATGAAGGGATAGAGCTTCTCAGTGATGCCTTGAGATATCCACAGTGTACTCTCCAGAGCCTTGTGTTGAGGTGTTGCTGTGTGACTTCAGTTGGTAGTAAGTTTCTCTCCGATGCTCTTCTGAACAACAGGAGTTTGATACATCTGGACCTGGGATCAAACAAGCTTCAGGACAGTAGGATCAAGCTTTTGTGTCACATCCTTCAGCAGCCAACCTGCACTATTCAGGAGTTGGAGCTGATGGGCTGTATTCTCACCAGTGACAGTTGTCTGGATCTGGCTCCTGTTATTGTGAATAACCCAAACCTGTGGAGCCTAGACCTTGGGAACAACAACTTAGAGGATGCTGGCCTGCATATTTTGTGTGAAGCTTTAAAAGATCCAAACTGCCACATTCAGAGGCTAGGACTGGAAAACTGTGGATTAACCCCCGTTTGCTGTCAGGATCTCTTAAGTCTTTTTTCTGACAACCAAAGTTTGATACAAATGAACTTAATGAAGAATGCTCTCAATTATGACACAATTAAGAATTTATGTACAGTCTTGAGGTCTCCAACATGCAAAATAAAATTTCTAGCGTTGGACAACAAGGAAATTCATGGAAAGAAAATCAAGAAATTTGTGTACAATGTAAGAACTAACAACCCACAATTGGTGATTAAGCCACACTATTACAACACAGAAACTGAGTGCTGGTGGAAGTATTTCTGAAGAATTTGATGTGCCTTTAAAAATTAAAAAAAAATCTTCAATGGCATGGTCTTTAACATATATGAAATACTTGCCTATATCCAGAGATACTGAATTGCATTTCCAGTAGGGATAGGTTACACACTTCTTTGTAAAATGTTTGTTGTATTTCACACAGGTGTTGAGAAAATAAAGCAAAACCCACAAAAAAAAAAAAAAGAAGTCAAAGTTAATTAATTAATTAGCACCTTATTCTTTAGGAGTATTCCTGGATGGGTTTTTAATCTGTCTGTCTGTCTGTCTATCTATCTATCATCTATCATCTATCTGTCTCTTTTGAGAAAGAGTCTTACTATGTAGCTCTGGCTGTTCTGGCCTTGAACTCACATAGATCCACCTATTTCTGTTTCTTGAGCACTGGAATCAGAGGCTTGTGTCACCATGCCTTTCTCCTGGGTGTATTTTAAGGTAATGTTTATGGGTTAGTTTCTTAATTTGGTTTTTAATATCCTCATTATTGATATATGGAAAAAGTAGTGATTTTACATGTTAATTTTGCATTTTCAACATTACTTCAAGCATTTGACAAATCTAAATTCCTCATGTTGTCAGTAGGGAGGTTTTTATGGTTTTGTTTTGTTTTGTTTTTTCAGGGGGGTTTTCAAGACAGGGTTTCTCTGTGTAACAGCCCTGGCTGTCCTGGAACTCATCTTGTAGACCAGGCTGGCCTCGAATTTCACAGAAATCCAACTGCCTCTGCCTCCTGAGTACTGGGATTAAAGTTGTGTGCCACCGTGCCCAGCTATCAGTAGGGAGTTTGCCCTCTATGATCACATCATTGTGGAAAAGAGCATTTGGTGCCTTTATGCCGATCTTATCTCTTTTGCCTCTTGGTCTTTTTCAAATTTCTCTTGCTAGTCGTCATAGCTCCACATTAAACAAAACTGAAGAAGGTGTGCACCTTTGTCCTGTTCCAGTGTTCCTGCCAATGATGTTCGTTTTTCTCTCCGTATTGTACTGTTGGCCTAGGTTTGACAAACATGTCCTTTATGGTATTGAGCCATGTTCCATTTCTTCATAGCTCCTTTAGGAATTTCATCATGAGATATTGTTGAACTGAACTTTGTCAGGAGACATTTCATTTCTGTTTCTACCCAGACTTTGTTCGTAGGATTTGTCTTCCCTATAATTTTGTTGGTGGTGTTGTAGGTGGTTGCATTATTGGTACTATTATTTTTTCCTTCTTTGTTACAGTGCTTTGCTGATTGGCTATGTTGTACTTGACTTATTAATTCCCAGCTGTCCTATATTCACTTATTCCCCACACATGTCTCACTTCCTGTATTCTGTTAGGTAATTCCTCTCCCTGTCGGTTTTTATTTTATTTTATTTTATTTTATTTTATTTTATTTTATTTTATTTTATTTTATTTTATTTTATTTTATGTGTATGGGTGTTTTGATTGCGTGTATGTGGGTGCACTATGTGCAAGCCCGGTGCCTGAAAGGCCTGAGGGCACCATATCTCCCTGAGTTATAGATGATTGTAGTTTGCCATGTGATTTGAACCTGCATCCTTTGGAAGAGCGGCCGGTGCTCTTAAATGCTCAGTCCCCCCCTCCACTCCCCCAACCTCTCTTCTCATTCTTGTGTGCACAGTCTGCTCTTCTTACTATCTTCAGTATGTTTGGGTGAAATGACCTGTTAATTCATGACTATCTCCAAATGCCCTTACCTCTCTGCCAGCTGTTAGGGACATGCTGCCTGGGTGCAATGATATGGTTAATGGTTGTTTTCTATCGTGGTTTAAACACACTGTTTCATAGTCTGCTGGCTGTAGGAATATTGACAAGATGTCTGGTATTATTCTAGTGTTTGGATCTTTTTATGTGGTATATGGCTTTGTTCCTAACAGCTTTTAATATAAATTTCAGGTTTATCTTTTTGACACCTTGGTACAAAAGTGCAAGAAGGAGAAAAATGGCTGGTTCTCCAGTAAATACATTCCAGGTCAGTGTCATGCCGACTTCTCATCCATAGAAGTGTTATATATTAAAAACATTGCAGGCCTTTAATTATGTGTTTATGTTATCTAAAAGTTTGTTTTTCCTTTCCTTTTCTGACAGATAAGGTTAACTGATTAAATATACATGGCCTCTGTAGCACAGCCTTCCCTTCATCTGTCCTTCCCAGCTTATATTTGTAAGGGTAAATGAATTCAAGACCCGTAATTCTGAAAATGTTTTCCACTGTGATTGATAATCAGAGAAGTGTGTTGATACCCGATTGCTACAGAGAATGCGGGCGTGTATCCTTATATATCAGTGAGGAGGGCCGTGTTCAGCAGAGGCTCCATTTGAGGACTCTGTGAGATTTCCTTAAACTGCTTTTCTGGAAGTGTGCATTCAGACTCAGACACCTGCAGTGCCTTGCTGTTGTCACTGAACTGTTTATGAAAAAGTAGTCTTAGACAAGATCGTACTGTCTGTGAGCCTCATGCAGAATATTTAAGCTCTCTAATGAGTGCAGAGGACTGTGATTCTATGTGTCATCTTGGCCTAAAGCAGGGTTCTCAGCCTGTGGGTCATGACCCCTTTGGCAAACCTAGAACTGTATTAAAAGGTCACAGCTTTAAGGAGGTTGAGAGCCACTGGCCTAAAGTGATACTCTTGTTGGCAGATTCAGATTGTAGTTTCTTTGCTTCTCTCTTTTTTTGTTTGTTTGATTTTTCAAGACAAGGTTTCTCTATAGTCCTGACTGGCCTCGAACTCACAGAGATATGCCTACCTCTGCCTCTCTAGTTCTAGGATCGAACTAGTGGTGGAGTTGCCACCACTGCCAGCCCTAGTTTTTTATATGTACTTCAGAGTTGCCAAAATATTCTCATAAAATAATCTCATTATGTCGTGAATGTTTGGCAGCATTAGTGGTATGGATTGTTGCTGCTTCCTTCTTACTTTGAGAAAACCAGAACTCTCTGACAGATTGACTGACTCACTTATTTATGTTATGTTATGTTATTTATTTATTTATTTATTTATTTATTCATTACATTGAGACAGTGTCTCACTTTGCAGCTTTGGTCTGGAACTCACTATGTAAACCTGGAATGCAAAGCAATTTGCCTACCTCTACCTCCTGAATGGGATTTAAGATGTGTTCCACCACACCTGGTATTTGAAAACCATTTGACATTAAATTCATCCATAGATTCTGCCTCTTTGCTCTACAGAATTGTGTATCTAGAGCATTGATCTAGATCCTTAGCTCCCCAGAGCTTATTAGAATACAGTTCGGTCAGGGAGTGGTGGTTGCACGCCTTTAATCTCAGCACTGGAGAGGCAGAGGCAAGCAGATCTCTGTGAGTTTGAGGCCAACTTGATATACAGAGTGAGTTCCAGGTCAGGCTCCAAAGCTACACAGAGAAACCCTGTCTCGAAGAAAAAAAGAATACAGTCCAATAAGACCTAACTGTGGAAAATATTGATCCAGTGTCTCTGTTTTAGGGAGGTATTCAGAAACACAGTTTTGCTTATCACAAGTTTTCTGTCTGAGATGCCTACACTGTGATTCTATGTTAAACGAACACAGCCTTGATAAAAAGGTATATTTCTCTGTCCACACCTTGAATTTATATCTTATATGCCCTAAAAATATATTGTTTCTGGGAATATAATGTCATCCTATTTTCCCATAGTTAGACAATGAAGTTTTGAGTGTGATTAGTCCAGAAAGCATCTTACTGGATAACTGTGCTCCTCCATTTACAGCAGAAAAATGGCCCGATTTCTCTTGTACTCTTTGTATCCAGGAAAGTGCTCTATACATGGTAAATTTATTTTCATTTCAGGGTCTGTTGACATTCCGGGATGTGGCTGTGGACATCTCCCAGGAGGAGTGGGAATGCCTGGATTCTGCTCAGAGGGCTTTGTACATTGATGTGATGTTGGAGAATTACAGCAACCTGGTCTCTGTGGGTGAGAATATTTTTCTCAAAGAATTCATAACTGATCCTTGGTATATACCTACTGTGTAGATGTGGATACTCTCTGGTTAGCTGTCTTAGAAACTATAGGAAACTAGGTAATGTTAACTAATACATCTTCCTGGTATTTGATGTTTTCCCTTTTGAAGGCATTTTGAAGGCTTCCTTTCAGGTCCACAGTACATTCACAGACCCGGCAGTAGGTGTTTCCACCCACATCTCAAAGTATCATTTCCAGGATTGCATTGGATTCATTCAGAAACTGATCATATTCCTATCCACATCCCAGTGTTCTATTTCCATTTGATATACTCCAAGAGAGATAATATTCCCACCAAATCCTGAAGTTCTATTTCCATCATTGCATTTGACTCAGTTTTAACAGGAAGCAAAACTCAGCCTGGAAACTGAAAATGCTCCCTAAATATTCTTAAGCTTTATTTATTTTATTTTATGCATGGGTGTTAGCCTGCATGTAACATGAGTGCTCAGGGTGCCCAACTAAGCCAGCAGAAGGTAGTAAATGCCCTGAGTCTGAAGTTACAGAGGGATGTGAGCTTCCATAGGTATGAGGAACCAAAACTGGGTCCTTTCCACCATTGAGCTATTTACTTAGGACTTCTATTATTTCATCTTTTTAGATACCTAGTACGTTCTATAGAATCCAGCAAAATCATGTGCCACTTTCTAATACACAGGTATTATTGCCTGCAAGGCAGACCTGGTCCCCTGTCTGGAGCAAATCCAAGTTCCCTGGAATGTGAAGAGAGAGGAGATAGTGACCAGATCAGGTAGGGGTGAGTGAATGAACAGGACAGAAGTGAGAGATTCTAGTGAAAGAGGAAGGAAAAACAGAAAATGGTTCTGCCATGTTCTGTCTCACTGGAGTTAATTTTTGTCACTTTACTTAGTACTATGCCTCAGATGCATTCTACTGTAAATGTTAGAAGATGTTGTTCTTATTGCACAGGTATTATCTTGGAAGTACTACTAGTATGCAAATGAAATTTTATTTGACTATGAGGTAGAGGG